>NC_061117.1:176265469-176346108 GCF_002878395.1 Capsicum annuum | reverse complement strand
GAGAAATAGGTCTAGGCCAATTTCTAATAACTTCAGTCTTTTGGGGATCAACTCTAATACCCTCGGAAGAAATGATATGACCTAGAAAAGCAACTGACCTTAGCCAAAACTCACACTTACTGAACTTGGCAAACAACTTCTGATCTCTAAGGGTTTGCAAGACAGTTCGGAGATGATCAAAATGTCCATCCTCACTACGGGAGTACACCAGTATATCATCGATGAACACTATGAAAAACATATCCAGATATGGTCTGAACACTCAATTCATGAGGTCCATGAAAGATACTAGGGCATTAGTTAACCCAAAAGACATAACAAGAAACTCAAAATGGCCATAACGAGTTTGGAAAGTGGTTTTTGGGATGTCACACTCCCTAACTTTGAGTTGATGATAGTCGGAACGAAGGTCTATCTTTGAGAAATAACTTGCACCTTGCAATTGGTCAAATAAATCATCTATTCTCGGAAGGGGGTACTTATTTTTTACGGTGACTTTATTCAGTTGGCGTTAATCAATGTACATACGCAAAGAGCCATCTTTCTTTCTCACAAACAACACAGGAGCACCCCAAGGAGAAACACTGGGCCTTATGAAACCCTTATCTAGTAGATTTTTGAGTTGCTCTTTCAACTCCTTAAGTTCTGCAGGGGCCATATGATAAGGAGGAATAGAAATGGGCTGAGTATTGGGAAGAAGATCAATCCCGAACTCTATTTCTCTATCAATAGGTATCCCTGGGAGATCATCCAGAAAGACATCAAAAATTTCATTGACGATGTTAACAGACTGAAGAGTTGGAGTCTTAGACTTAGTGTCTTTGACTCTAACCAAATGGTAAATACACTTCTTGGAAATAAGCTTTCTAGCTTTGAGGTAAGAGATAAAATGTCTCTTGGGTGACACAGAATTCCCAGACCACTCAAACACGGATGCACCCAAAAACTAAAACTTAACCACTCAGGTCCGACAATCAATAGAGGCATAGAAGAATACAGCCAGTCCATACCCAGAATCATATCAAAATCTACCATGTCTAACTCAATCAGATCAGCCAACAAGACTCTATGAAGAACGGTAATAGGACACTTTTTATACACTTTCTGGGCAATAATCGAATCACCCACTAGGGTAGAAACTAGGATAGGCTCAGGAATAATCTCAAGAATCATTTCAAAATTCACAGTAATCAAAGGTGTAACATATGAGAAACTGGATCCAGGATCCAACAAAGCTTACACATCAAACTGAAATATACGAAGCATACCAGTAACAACATTGGGATAGTCCTCCTGTTCCTAGCGGGATGGTAAAGTATAGAATCTATTCTAGCGCTGCCCGCCAGTATTGCTAGAAGAGGCGCCCTGAGCCGGGGCTGGGCGAGTCACTGGAACTGGAGCACTAAAAGTCTGAGTCTGGGTCTGAGGGCGATAGTCACGACACCCTTGTCCATCCTGTGGAAAATCTCTAACTCAGTGACCCATGTCACCACACCAGAAACAACCTCTCTTCTCACCCTAACACTCACCCGAATGAGCCCTACCATACTTAGGACACAGGGGATGATTTGGCTTACTGCCAGCACTGTACTGGGACTGAATGCATATGACCTGCTACCTTGCTCCTGCCTACCTCTAGGAACGGGAGCACTAGCAAATGACGGTGCTGGCATAGACGAACAATCCTGATACTGAGGGCGACTCCCTCCCTGTGATCTAGTCTGACCTTGTCCGTGCTGCTCGGACCTAGCACTCTTATTCCTTCTCATTCTATCTCTCTCCTTAATCTTGTTTGCTCAATCTTTTGGGCATAAGTCATCAGCCTAGAAAGATTCATCTCATTATTCAGCATAGCAAACCTACACTCCTTAACCACATAACTAGACACTTCAGTCACAAACTTACTCATACTAGCCCGATTATCAGCCACTAAGTCAGGAGCATACTTGGCCAACTGATTGAACCTTAGACAGTACTCCCTAATAGTTATAGAGCCCTATTGCAGGTGCATAAACTATTCCACCTTTGCCTCCCTCATCTCCAGAGGGAAAAACTTATCCAGGAATGCATCCTGGAACTCTTGCCAAGTTGTAGGGACAGCTCCCTCACCTCTACCTTTCCTTCAAGAAACAACCCAGTCATAAGTAAGGTCTTTCAACCTATACGTAGCCAACTCCACACTATTTTCCTCAGATACATGCATCACCTGAGTAATCTTCCGCACCTTCTCTAAAAACAACCGTGGATCCTCATCAGACTTGGACCCATATAATTTCGGCGAACTCATCCGCATGAAGTCACGGATCCTAGCAGCAGCTGAATCACCTCCCTGCTGCTGTGGAGCCGGGGTAGGGTTGGCCTGAACATTTACAGTAACAGCTTGGGCCAGTGCCTAAAAGGCTGCCTGAAATTCTGCATGAGACATGTTTTCATTCAATAGGTCAGCGGGTTGAGGTTGTTGACCATCATTATTTCTTCTCGCTCGACATGGAGGCATATTTCTAAAAGAGCAGAGTATGAATCAATAGCAGACAGAGACACTTTAAGCACGATAGACTTCTGAAAGAAAGAATCATACTTTTTCATAAAATGTCTTGTAGCCTCTTGCTCATAGATGTGGAGCGCTACACACCGATGATCAAGACTCTACTTGATTAGGCTTGTCACACTCCCTAGGACACTCTAAAAACTTAGGCTCTGATACCAAGTTTGTAACGCCTCAAAAAACAGATCCCGGAGCGTCACACGGTGCTTGAGGCTGCGAGTAGCCCCAAGCTAACCCTTTGAGCAATTTTCATTCAGTTCAACACAAATTAATGGGGTTTCCATAAATAAACCGCAAATATCAACAGAGTAATCAACATCCAAGAATAAAAGAATTTCAGAAAGATAACAAAATATGACTTAGTAATCAACTCCCAACATCTATACTAGTCTGACAAGCCTCTAAGAAAATTAATAAAACCAGCGATCCATTGAGACATGCACCAACTAACTCATACTCAGTAATCAAATGTGAACAATTCCGTGAAACCAACATCAGACATCACGTCCTCAGAACATGAGGACTCACCACAATAGAGGATGTAGAACAACATGCCCAAAGAATCACTGCCGAACCTGGAACTGAGCACCTGAACCTACATTCTGAGAAAATACAGCCCACATCCGAAGATATGGGTCAGTACCATAGAAAGGGACCGAGTATATGGGGGTGTATGCAGTTGTATAAACATCATCATCATAAATATTTATAAGAAATATGTAGGATGTATGAAAGACTCACATAGCTCAAAGAAAATTATCATAATCATGAGAGGATGAATTAAGTACAATAACACATGTGAGTCATCATATAATTTGTCAATCATTTTCAGTTCATTAAGAATATCAATTCTCATAATGTAAATATCATTTAAATCTTTTGAAAGATTAACTTTCACAATTCCACATTCAAATCACTTCACCATTCACCATAGACACAAGAAAACACACACACACTAGGAGATCCTATTACCGACATAAACTATGTGAGCTACATGGAGTCCAACGTACAACCCACGTTGGGGAGAGACATCCTATCCTTGCCATCGGAGTAGGACTATCGATATCAAATCCACACAAACTAGTGATCACTATATAAATTAGCCTCAGGCTCACTCCTACGGGGGCACGTAGTTCTAGAGAAGTAAAGTCGTTTTATACCTCCCACTCGGTGCTAAAGATTTCTCCCAAACTTAGCTCAGATCATTTCAAAGACAATCCAAAAACAATTTCAGTAATATATATAAATATACATTGGGAGTCATCATGCTTCCCATCTATCAAAATCAACCACGTTGTGGATTTCTTTCACACTCGAGTTCAAACAATTCCATTAAGATCAAAAGGTCAAATCATTTAAAGTATCCCAAATATTCAACATCAACGTTCTTATGACACACACTTTGTCTAAAAAACACAATTTTCAATGGAGATTCACGACCCAAATATCAAAATCATGATAAATATCATTCAAGATTCATGCTTTATATCTCCACATATGTAAATTCATCTTTCAAAATCATAAATATCAAGATTTCATAATAATCATCATAAGATATGGGTTCATGCTTCAAATTCGTAAAAATCAAATAAAAATCATGCCTTTGTAAAGAAAATTACTTTTGGGTACAAAAACAAAAGAGAGTTCTTATTAAAAAACCCCACATACCTTGAATGAGGAACTTTAGATTGATACTCATTTTTGAGATGTTAATCGTGCCTTTGAATGATGGCTCTTGGAATTCTTGAACTAGGAACTTGGAATCTTGAATAAATTTGCAGAATTAATGGTGAACTTTGGAGGTTCTTGAAGTTGGATGTAGGAGCTTAGGATTTTCTTTTTGAAGGAATTTGATGAAATATAACATAGAGTGCTTCTAATAGGCCTTAATATAGGGCTTGAACGGATTTTGGGTGAGGGGGAAGGATGAAAACGCCCCTAAAAGTTAAATAATTCTCGAATTTGTCCTTTGGTGGACTGTTTTGATAGTCTGAAGTAGACTAACCATAACGTTTTACTTCGATATCCAAATTGGATGAAACCAATTTCATTTGAAAGAGGACTCTCATATATTTCTGTTGATATATAGTATCTCAAATAGATTATTGTGTACGAGGAGTTATGATCATTTGAAGTTGACCCAGAAATTCTCTTTTGATAGGCTGAAGTATATCGACCATAACTTTTTGCTTGGATAGATAAATTGAATGAAACCAATTTCATTGTAAAGAGGACTCGCAGAGCTTTCCGTTGATATATAGTACATCACCCAAATCATTATGTACAAGGATTTATGATCATTTAAAGTTGGAGCAAATATACACCAGGCCTCAGTACTTTTTCCTGCACATTTTACTGTTCACTATTATTCACGGTTCGATCGGAATGTTCATAACTCATCGCTCGGGTGTCCGTTTGGATGATCCACATATCGTTGGAAATATTATTCGATACTCTACGTAATGGTGGGTCATAATCTAAGACATTCCACATGGAAAATTTATAATTCATTCTAGAAGATATAACCCAACACGTTTATGCACAAAATTTCAATGAAAAATTTCCCGGGGTATTACATACCATTAAGTCATCACCAAGACAGAAGGTTGGAAAACATATTTTGCCCAACTTATGACTCCCTTTCTCCACTCATCACTAGACCATACAACTGGTATGGTCTAGTCGTATCCAAGATAGAACACCAAGAATTAGACACTAGACAACATACGATTGGACTCAAACCCCCGTCACATCAACATATGACTCGTATGGAGTCTCTCATAACCAGGACAGAACTTGGCCAAGAACACACTAACCAACATATGAATTAGGTCCCTAGGCCCATCACCAAACCATATGACTCATGGTGTGAGTCATAAGATGATCAGAGAGTTCAAAACTCAAGAAATTTCCAAGGGCCGAAACCCAAGGTATTTCGATTCTCTCCCACTTGGATCATTCGTCCCTGAATAATAGGATAGGCATTGACTATCACGATAAAACCCACAAACGTTTCTACTTTTACCTTTAACAAAGATGTTACAAATGGTACATACCTTAAGCCCTATGTCTAGAATCAGAAATAGAAATAAATACTTGGACTTCATGTCCTCTTTAGCTTCCCAACTAGCCTCTTCAACCTTGTGGTTCCTCCATAGAACCTTCACCAAAGCTACATCTTTGGTCCGCAACTAATGAACCTGTCGATCCAAGATTTCAACTGAGGCCTCTTTATAAGACAGAGAACCTTAAATACTAAAATCCTTGATAGGTATAATTTATGATGGATCACCCATATATTTTCATAATTTAATGGATCTTTGACTAGAAGGAAACTCCAATTCATATGCAATATTACCAACGCTTCTTAAAACCAAGTATGGAACAACATACCAAGGACTGAGTTTCCCTTCTTACCAAACCACATCACTCCCTTCATGGGAGACACCTTTAAGAACACCCTATCCCCAACCTCAAACTCTAGCTTTCTGTGTCTCATATTTGCATAGGACTTTTGGAGAATTTAGGCGGTTTTAAGCCTATCCCGATTAAAATTCAAGTTCTTCATGGCTTGGTGAACCAAATCCGGGTCAAACATCTCTACCTTACCAACATCAAACCACCCAATTGGATATCTACACCTTCTACCATAAAAGTCCTCAAATAGAGACATCCCAATGCTAGAGTGGTAGCTATTATTGTACGAAAACTTTATAAGAGACAAATGCTCAACCCAACTACCACCATAGTCAATCACGCAAGCACAAAGGATATCCTTCAATATCAGAATAATTCTTTTCGATTGGCCATCTAGCTGTGGGTGGAAAGTTGTATTAAGACTCACCTTAGTCCCCAAACCTTTATGAAATGACCGCCAAAAGTGCGATGAAAACTGCATGCCACGATTTGAGATGATAGAAACACGCACCATATGCAACTTCATAATCTCATAGAGGTACAACCTCGCATAATCCTCTGCCAAAAAATTTGTCAGCACTGGCAAGAAGTGAGCAGACTTTGTCATCCTATCCACGATGACCTAAATTGAGTCAACCTAATTTTGGGACCGAGAAAGGCCGGTAACAAAATCCATATTGATCATCTCCCATTTCCCAACATGCAACTTAATTTCTTGATACAATCCTCTGATCGTGCTCAACTTTCACTTGTTGACACACTATGTACTTAGCCACAAAACTAGACATATTCCGCTTCATATTGTTCCACCAATACATTTTCTTTAGGTCATGATACATATTTGACAAACCAGGATGAATAGCATAGCACGACTCATGTGCCTTAGCCAAGATCCTCTCACACAATCCATCTATGTCGCGAACACATAACCTCTCTTGGTACCGCAAGGTACCATCATCACTAATCTCGAAGGCCATCACCTTCTACCCACCTACATCACCCTTGATCCTCACCAAGATAGGATCTAACACTTAATTCTCCTTCATCTCAACACCCAGGGACGACTGCACCACCTTCTGCACAAACACAGCACCATCCTCAGAGTCCAAGAGATAACTCTAAGGTTAGCCAAACAGTGACTATCTTTTACCAATTCACGCTTGCCCTTGTCCACTTGAGCTAGACTCCCCATGGTAATGAAGACTCATAACATAATCCTTAAGCAGCTCAAGCCATCTCCTTTGCCTGAGGTTCAACTCTTTCTGAGTAAACACATACTACAGGCTCTTATGATTAGAAAAGATATCCACATGCACACCATATAGATTGTGATGCCAGAGTTTCAACATGAACACCACAACTAATAATTCCAAGCCATTAGTTAGATAATTCATCTCATGCACCTTCAATTGTCTAGAGGCATAAGCTATCACCTTACCATGCTGCATCAAAATACACCCAAGCCCCACACGGGTTACATCACAATAGAATACAAAACCATCAGTGCCTTTAGGCAAAGTAAAGACTATAGCCAAAGCCATCTTATCCTTTAGCTTCTCAAAACTACCCTTACAATCATCAGACCTCAAGAACTTTACCTTTTTCTAGAGTCAACTTAGCCAAAGGGCAGCTATAGAGGAGAAACTATCCACAAACCTCCTATAGTAACCAGCTAAACCCAAGAAGCTCTGAATATCGACTGGAGTCGTGGGTCTAGGCCACTTATTAATCACAACAACTTTCTGCAGATCCACCATGATCTCTTCACTACAAATGACATAACCCAAAAAAAATGACAGCATTCAACTAGAATTTATATTTCAAGAATTTGGCATACAACTACTAATCTTTCAAGGTCTGCAACACAATACGGAAGTGATTATCATGATACACCAGAATATCATCAATGAAAAAAATAATGAACAAATCCAAAAACTGATGGAAAACTCTATTCATCAAGTCCATGAAGGTCGCTGGGGCATTAGACAACCCAAAAGACATAACCAAGAACTCAAAATACCTTAACCAGGTACGAAGAGCAGTCTTAGGGATATCCAGCTCCCTAATCTTTAGTTGATGATACCCAGACTGAAGATCAATATTGGAGAAAAACTTAGCACCTTAAAGCTGATCAAACAAATCATTTATTCTAGAAAGAGGGTACTTATTGTTTACCGTTACCTTATTCAATTACTGATAATCAATACACATTCGAAGGGAACCATTCTTCTTACGCACAAATAAAATTGATGCACCCCATGGAGACACACTTGGACGGATGAAACCCTTGTCTAAAAAATCCTTTAGTTTTTCCTTAAGCTCTTTTGACTTAGTCGGACCCATTCTATATGAGGGAATATAGATAGGACGAGTATCCGAAACAAGATTTATCCTAAAATAGATCTCCCTATCAGGAGGAACACCAGAAAGGTCATCAGGGAAAACCATAGGAAATTCATTCACCACCGAGATGGAATGTAAAGAAGGACCCTTCGAGTTAGAATCTTTAACCCAGACCAGATGATAAAGACACCCTTTAGAGATTAATCTCCGAGCTCTAAGATATGATATGAACTTCCTTTTAGGAGCAAGGGAACCCTACTCCCATTTAATAGCCAACTTATTAGGGAATTTAAAGACAACATTATAATTCGACAGTCTAAAGATGCATAGCATGAGTGCGACTAATCCATCCCCAATATGACATCAAAATCTACCATATTTAATTTAAATAAATCTACCAAAGTCTCCTGTCCACCCACTGACATAATAAAACCCCTATAAACTCTTCTATCCATCATAGATTCACCTACTAAGGTAGAAACAAAAAAAGTTTGGAATACACTCGGGATCGAAACCAAAATGCACGGCCATAAATGGGGTCAAATAAGAAAGAGTAGACCCTATATCAAGTAATTAGTACACATCATGAGAAAAGAATTTTAACATACCAGTAATGACATCAGGAAATGCCTAAACTCCTGATGAGTGTTAAGAGCAGAAAGTCAATTTCGACCAGTATCGGAGCCATATGGTGCACCCTTCGGTGCTGTAGTTGAAGAAGAGGAAACAGGAACTTTTTTTGACCCAGAGGCAACCTTACAAATAGGATAACTTTTAACCATATGCTCTGGCTAACCACAGTTGAAGCACTTGTCCTTTCTTTCATCGCAGTAACCCCAATGCAATCAACCACAAAATCTGCAGGAAGGATATAATAGAGCTGATTGGGCACCACTATCCTGAAATTGGGCATTTATGCCCTAAAGTTGTCGCTACTCTAAAACCCTTATCATCAGACGGCTTTGGGTAGGTATCACTTTATCACTACCCGAACCAAGGCCCTAGCCGTGACGGATATCCCAAACTATGAAGGGTCAACCTCCTTTTTCTATATGGTAATCATGCACAACATTCATACAATGTAAAGAAATTTGGAATATTAACATACAAATATATGGTCAATCTCATAACTCAACTGATCAATATGAAAGAAAGTTCTTAATATTTAAAACACACAACACCAATCTGCAAAATCCCTACTAACTAAAAATTAACATCTGTCGAAAAACTGGGACAAGGCCCCCAGTCGGACCATGAACTAAAATCAAATAATATTTTTCCATAGACACAGCCTTCCAAAATAAGGAAGGCTCATCAACTGCAAACTTCTGATAGATCAATCTAGGCTTAGCGGGACCCTGGGACTGTGCCTCAGATCCTGAAATATAGGAAGTTAATACAAATGTACTGGTATATAGAGCAATTAAAAATAATGTATTTTATACATAAGTGAGACCAATTCATAAAATAGTTTACATAAGATATAGTAAAAAACACATGGGCATTCTTTGATAAATTTTGAACACATTCTTGAAATCATGACTCTACTCTTTATTTCCTTTCTGAGCTAAATGGTATACCCTACAATCTGTAATTCCATGGGCTATATGGAATCTGCCCTTGACTCGGCGGCCAAGCCCCCAATCTAAGTTTGCCGCAAGGATTGGAGTATCTATAAGGAGGACACACAAGATCACACAGTAGGATGCCAAAATCCCCAATCAAATCAAGATGTCATGTTAGTGCACAAGATCACAATACAGGGCTCCTAACCATAGTCCCAATTTGAGACGACATGAATCAAGGTACATAAAATCATAAATTAGGGTACCATAATCCTGTGTCGGCAAATCACAATTTCTAGCATTGAGTCTTTCAACTCGTACTTTCTTTGGGTGACCATCTAACTCTCTTTAAACCCATTTTTAACTTTTTCTAAACATGCATATTTCTGAATTCAAAATATGAGTAAAATTTGTATTTTGTCTAATCTGAATCTACTATGGTATTAATCTGTTTGGTATTATCATACCAAGACTTGCAAGTCATATGTCTAAGTCATACAATGTTCTTTTATAGACTTTTCAATCAACTCAGTCATTTGACCACCAAACATTTAAACAATGCAGGGGAGTCCTTATTTCAAAACATGTGCAAAACTTATTCAAAGATTCTCATGCTTCAAAACATGCAATTGAACAACCCACAATATGTGAAATCAAAAGGCACATAACATGAGAGGATTTTCGTCATTCATGCACTCGATTTAATCTTTGCAAAACTCAAAATGCATACTTACATATACATGAGTATAAATTAATTTTACGGGGAGGCCTCAAGACCAAAACAATATATATACACATCATTGAAAAGGGTTTCATTATTTGGCTATTCAAAACAATTGTTCAAACCCTTGTTATAAACATCATAACATTCTTTCAAAAGCTTAATAAAACCATAACTTATGCCTATAGTGTTTTTAGGATAGCCCCACGTACCTTAGATTACTCAGTTCAAAGAATAGAACCCAAATCTTGATTAGTTTTCTTGGAATCCTTGACCTAAGATCTAGGTTATTGATATTTTAGGAGGTTTAGGTTTTGCTTGAAGTAGTAGAAATAATGATGTTACAATTCTCTTTGGTGCTTCATATCTTATGTTTTGGACGATTTTAGGGTGAGATAAATAACTTAATTGCCCCCAAGTATGCAGATTTAGAAGCTGGAAAATAAGGGGTGAAATAGAGCGTGCATCATATGCTATGGAGCACCAAAATGGAGCATGTGTCGCATGCTTATCGGACACAGCTTCTAATTCTGATGAAAATAATCATAACTTTTTGCTCAGGTATGGATTAAGGCGAAATTAGTATCGTTGGAAAGCTGACTCAATTATCTATAATTTTGTGGGTATTTTGCTACAAAATTCTATGTGTATCAAAAGTTATACACATTTAAAGTAGACCCTTGTAACATCAAAAATAAAGATTTAGCTGAATCAAAGGTTCTTAATTCAACTTCTCTCTAAGTGATTCCTATGAAGATTTTTCACCTAGAAAGCACTTCAAACACGAGGATATATATATAATGACAGTTATTCTTACTTGGAAATAATTTCTAATAGAGCTTACACACGTAGGAACAATAGTTCAATTTCTATTTCAAAAATGCGGGGTATTACAGTCTCTCCCCCTTGGGATCATTCATCCCTGAATGATGGGTAGACACTTTTTAAAGATCTAAAAGTGTAGAATATAGAACATAATTTTGCATTGAACCATTTTCCTCAACGAACTATGCAAAGTCATTAAACGAGATTTATGATAACCCCTAGGGAAACGTATAAGCACAAAACATGAGATAACGAAACTTGACACCGACATAATCTTGGCATGTATTTTATGGCACATGAACAAAACTTTGTAAGGCATGAATTTTCCTAAGAATCCTCTGTCTGATTAAGATTGGTACAAGACATGAGATGAGATTCTCGCGGGACATAAGAATAGAATAAAAACATTCTCTGCCTCAATTGATACGCTCTCCACTATGTTTTCCGCCATGATTAGCACATTTCAACATCTAAATCTTATAATTCCCCCGCTAAATACATAACTTCAAGAGTTTTAATCTAACTGCATCGCACTCTCATGTTGAAGCCTAACCTAAAACAAAAAGATGTCAGCTTAAGCTCTAGGACTCCACACTCTACCTCCTTAGGAAGATTACTTCACTTTATCACTACCATCAGACACCCTCAAGTCTTAAATCAAGGATTCTCAACCAAATAACATATTGGTTTGCATTTTCATCAATCACCACATTCAAGCCTATTACTACAACACCCCACTTCATGTATTTCTCCACTAAGACCAGCAAATTCAATCATTCTCACAAGAATTCTCGCCATATATCTCATTTTTTACTATTCCACATAACAAAAGTTCATCTCCTTCTTCCCCTTATCCTATAGCTTTAGCTCAAGAATTCACATTAAAAAAATTCACCATCAAGAACATCTACTCCCCTACCTAACACATTACTATGCTTCCACAACCACCATCATACGAACATATGGAGGGTTATTAAGGGACCCGAGTATAAGCATCGTGAATGGGAGAAACACTACTAAATTACAACCCATATTTGCTGATCTACTCAAGGTGGCACATGAGGTGAAGATATGATACAATAGATATGAAGTGCTTCATATATCAAGTGTCTGGATCATAAGTAGAGAGTTGCTCTAGCATATCTCAACATAGCACGAGTTCTTAGGATAGACCAAAGTGAGGAACATGGGTGCTTACATCATGAGTCGTATAGCATAAGTTTGGAATTCATAAAGTCAATGATTGAGACAAGGATGTATACTTGAAGCTATTGCTTCTAAAAAAATTTTTCAAAGCTGACATAGTCATGAGTTCGCACAACTTTATGATTTTGACTAATCCTGACATAAATGAATTAGTAACTTATAAAAACATAGTTCCTTAAAACCAATCATAATTTGGGACACAAATTTATGGTTCATGAGCAACATAGCATAGGGCTGGGATACTTAGATTCTTGGATCACTGAGGAACATTATTGCTTTTAGTTTGGAGGTCGGGATATGACATGAGTTAATTAGAGTTCTCAAACCTTAGACATAGGTAGGACTTAAATATATAAGATTTTGGTACAATGACCTTTTAAATTGGCGTAGGGGAAGCTTGCTTGAATAGGAGTAGGCTTATCATGACTCTTACTTGAAACTTGACACCACAAGAAAATTTGGGAACTACTTTAATCCATTATCTCTCCCTTAGATCAAAGTCACACTCATGAACTTGAGGATATAACCCCTCACAAAATCTATACCCACAACTCTCAACATATAGGGGTATCACCATGCACATAGACACTAGAATCCCCTCAATAATTTTAAAGTAAAGACACAAAATCCTTTCCAAGACATCCCCCTTCAGGGACACTAATCATAACTTTCTCCAACCCCCAAAGCCATCGACTTAATACTACCATTATCATGGGCATAGACACTCATGATTCTAAACACATAACACTTCATCTTCAATTCCTTAGAATACTAGCATTACACCTCTAATCACACAACTTACAACTTAACAAAATTTGTAAAACTATACCAAAGGCGTGCGCCTACCTATATCTCCTCAATTCAACTCTAAAGAACACCAAACAACAATTTTCCAGACTTCTCCATACTACAAGATTCAAGAACAAAATCTAGGTACAAGTGACAATCGTACACCTGATTCCTTATCTAACAACATGTTACCTCGGGGTTCAACCTATTCCTATATACTCGCGCTCTTATCCACTTAATGATTCAACCATAATTCATCGTTTTACACTTGTTATCATGTATACATATACATCACAATTGACAACTCATTATTCCATAAGTTTCCAACCTAGGCTATTTCACACCTCACATCAAGCCTTCAAATTTGTTCCCAAAAAATATGAATCATCAAACTCGAGCTACTATTCTCACCACTACACTCCATATTTATGGTTCAAACCTGTTGTCAAACAACACCAATCATATGGGGCATGCCATATACTATAATAATCAGTCAAATAGAAATATCAACCTAAATCTCATATTTCACTTAACTATGGCCCATAAGTTTATCGTCGCCACGACATTACTGCTACACCTCAAAATCTACTACATACCTTCTCTCATGTAGTACTAGTTTACAACTACTAGAGAAAAGACAATCAACGGGGGGTAAAGTCACATAATAAAGATAGTCAATCTTAATATTATAATATAACCCATTACCATCAATTAACATACCCTACTTTCTCACATCATATTTACGTACCCATGCATACAATTAGACTATCTTAAAATTCCATTCCCACCAATGAGTCTTTACCCACAACTTACTGACTAATCTACCTCTTTCGATTCACAATCTATACGTGATTTTGACAACCACCATAACTATCCATTATGAGATTCTTCCTTATTTTGAATAAGCAATAATCATAGCAAAAAACTCCCTCCATAGACTACCATACAATCTATAAATATTGTTGCGACATTAGTCTATCACTATAAAATGGCAAACCACCTCTCAGTTAAGGGTTATACAACTCAACTATCTATTTATGCAAAAGTCACCCTCACCCTGATTCTAACCTTATGACTTTATATCACTAACTTTGGGATTATCTTACTACCAATAGGGTACAACACCTTAACACATACTATTACTTAGGTGGAAATATTGTTCTAACATTCTGAGATATATCACTACCCTCAAGTATGACATCTATAATAAGAAATTTTTTTGAAAGGGACTGAATACACTTCATATCTCAGGCTTAAACGCACCATTGATGTACATAAGGGTATAAGATTAAATCAATAAAATTTCAAGCACTAATGAACTCCTGTCAAGTCCCTATACAATTTCATAATCATTTATGACTCAATCAGAAAGGACCACGTAATTTAGATTCTAAGCTTCTGCACTTCAATCACCTCACAATGAGACATATCTAAGAACATCAGAGTAAGGAAATAATTAGGGTAACTTTACTTTTTTATGGACGATGCCATATCATGAACTAGAGTATGAAAGAGGAACATTCTGACGCCATAGCACAAACTAGAACATGAAGAAACAGAAGCATTCCTAAATGCCTAGTAGTCTCCTACTAATAAGTGTGGGACAGTACACACCTATAAACAAGACTCTACCCGACGTAATTTTATAGATATCCTAGGACCATGAATCGTGCTCTGATACCAAGTTTCTCATGACCCAAACCGAGGCTCCGGCCGTGATGAATATCCCAAACCATTAAGGCCCGAGTAACCTTTTATATATGGTAAATCATAAACAACGTACATATAATGTACAGAAATATGGAATATTAAAATATGGAAACATAGTCAATCTCCTAACTCAACTGATCAATACGAAAGAAAGCTCTTAATATTCAAAACACACGACACCAGTCTACGAAAGCTCTACTAACTAAACTCAACATCTGTCTAAAAACTGGGACAAGGCCCCCAGTCGGACCATAAACTAAAATCAAATAATATTTTTCCACAGACACAACCTTCCGAAATAAGGGAGGCTCACCAACTGCAAACTTCTGATAGATCAATCTACAGCTTAGCGGGACCCCAAGACTGTGCCTCAGATCCTGAAATATAGGGGGTTAATACAAATGTATTGGTACGCACAGCAATCCAAAATAATATATTTTATACAGCATAAGTGAGAGCAATTCATAAAATAGTTTACATACGATATAGGAAAAAAACACATAGGCATTCTTTGATAAATTTTAAAACACATTCTTGAAATCATGTCTCTACTCTTTATTTCTCTTCTGAGCTAAATGGTACATGCTACAATATGTAATTCCATGGGCTATATGGAATCCGACCTTGACTCAGCGACCAAGCCCTCAATCTAAGTTAGCTGCAAGGATTGGAGTATTATAAGGAGGACACACAAGATAAAATAACAGGATGCCAAAATCCATAATCAAATCAACATGTCATGGTAGTGCACAAGATCACAATACAGGGCTCCTAACCATAGTCCCAATTTGGGAAGACATTAATCAAGGTACACAAGATTACAAAGCACGGTACCATAATCTTGTGTTGGAAAATCATGGTTTCTAGCATTGAGTCTTTCAACTCATACTTTCTTCAGGTGACCATCTAACTCTCTTTAAGCCTATTTTTAACCTTTTCTAAACATGCATCTTTCTGAATTCAAAATCTGAGTAAAATTTGATTTTAGTCTGCTCTGAATCTACTATGGCATTCATCTATTTGGTATCATCATACCAAGACTTGCAAGTCATATGTCTAAGCCATACAATGTTCTTCTTTAGATTTTTCAATCAACTCATTCATTTGACCATTAAAAATATTTAAACAATACAAGGGAGTCCTTATTTCAAAATATGTGCAAAACTTATTCAAAGATTCCCCCTTTTCAATATTTACACATATGATGGTCAATTCCTTTATAAAAATCCATGCAACTCTTTCCATTATTACCTTGGACATTTATAAACAAGAAAATGCCCTCTCTTCAATTCCTAATCATATCAAATTCAAATCAATAGTAAAAGACATGTCATGCTTCAAAACATGCAATTGAATAATCCACAACATATGAAATCAAGAGACATCATAACATGAGAAAGGTTTCGTCATTCATGCTCTCGATTTAATCTTTGCAAAACTCAAAACGCATACTTACATATACACGAGTATAAATCAATTTTAAGGGAAGACTTCAAGACCAAAATAATATATATATATATATATATATATATATATATATCATTGAAAAGGGTTTCATGATTTGTCTATTCAAAATAATTGTTCAAACCCTTGTTATAAACATCATAACATTCTTTCAAAAATTTAATAAAACCATAACTTATGCATATATAGTTTTTAGTATAGCCCCACGTACCTTAGATTATTCAATTCAAAGAATAGAACCCAAATCTTGATTTGTTTTCTTGGAATCCTTGACTTAAGATCTAGGTTTTTTGATCTTTTAGGAGGTTTAGGGTTTTCTTGAAGTAGAAGAAATAATGATGTTACAATGCTCTTTGGCTCTTTAAATCTTTATTGGATGATTATGGGGGGAGATAAATGACTTAATTGCCCCTAATTGTGCGAATTCAGAAGCTGGAAAATAAGGGGTGAAATGGAGCGTGCATCGCATGCTATGGAGCACCGAAATACAGCGTGCATCGGATACTTATCGGATACAGCTACTGGTTCTGATAAAAATAATCATAAATTTTCGCTCGGGTATTAGATTAAGGCAAAATTAGTATTGTTGGAAAACTGACTCAATTATCTATAATTTTGGGGGTATTTAGCTGCAAAATTCTATGTGTATCAAAAGTTATACACGTTCAAAGTATACCTTTGTAACATCAAAAATAAAGATTTAGCCGAATCAAAGGTTCTTACTTCAACTTCTCTCTAAGTGATTCCTATGAAGATTTTTCACCTCGAAAGCACTTCAAACACAAGGATATAGATCATGACACTTATTCTCACTAGGAAATAATTTTTATTAGAGCTTACACACGTAGGGAAAATAGTTCAATTTCTAATTTAAAGATACGGGGGTTACACACTAGACGTCGAGTGACACCTAGAATTATCCACCCTCTTCTTGGACCACTTTCTACCATCCCTTCCCCTCTGTTGTTGACCACCAGCCTGATGAGAAAATTTAAGCTTCTTATTTTGCCTCTCCCTAATTTTGGCCTACTTCTTCTTCTCTTTCTCGATTTATTGCATATACACAACCAATCTGGAGATGTCCATATTCTTTTTCAACAAGGCAACCTTTCTGTAACGAACCAAAATCACCTCTCGAGATGTCACACGGTGCTTAGGGCTACAAGTAGCCCCAAGCTAACCCTTTGAGCCTATCACTTCTCATAATAACTCATTCAGAAGGAATATACAAAATACTGGTACTGTCATATCAAATAAAAGGAAATACAAAGATAATACTCGGTCCAAATGACCACAATACTGGAAATCTCAACACGACCATAGTCTGATAACCAGTCTGACAAAGCCTCTACTACTCCATGAACTCGAGAGCCATTGGGACAGGTCCCTAACTAACTCAAACTAAATGGAAAGTAATAACATAAACACTCAAATACTGAAATGTCTAAAGATAGGTCCTCGAACCATGAGGACTCACCATTGTGGAGATGTAGACCAAGGTACTCAAGAATTACTGACGAGGCTAGGACTAAGCACCTGAACCTACATTATAAGAGAATGTAACACATAGACGTTTATGTGGATCAGCACTTGGGAATATACTGATTATATGGGGGTGTATGCATTTATATAAAAATAGTATCAATACTCTTCGATCAAATCATGCATGCAATTAGGAATGACTCACATGGCTTGAATAAATCAAAATGTAAAGCTCATAAATCATGTAGAATGAAGCATGTAATACAAATCTCGTGAGTCATTATACTTTAGCTTTAAAAATCTAAACTTTTCTCTTATTCTCATTACTCGAAGACTAAAGAAAGATTTAAACAATTCTTTCAAACTCATGCATATATCTCATGGAGAGTAAAACTTCTTTAATGCTCAAGAACTTATAACTCTTTTGAACTCAAACACTTGGAACTCGGAATCATATGACTTTGGTTTAAAACTGATGATCAACTCTTATTAGTAGAGAAAACTACTTTCTTCTTTGGAAAATACTCAAAAATAATTCGTTCACTTTAGAAAATATCTCATATCAAAGCTTTAGGGGAAATATTCTATCTTAATGGAAAATACATTAGTTTAAAGAGGTTCTCTTAACCGACATAAACCATGTGATCAACATGGAGTCCAATGTCTTGTCCTCCTAAGGAAGAAACCTCACATTGGGGAGAGGCGTCATACTCTTACCAAGGATTATAACCTTAACTCAGTGACCACTTATCTCGGCCTCGGGCCTAATCATCTCGGCCTCAAGCCCAAAATTTTAAACCTACGATGGCACATAGTTCTAGGGTAAGAAACTGTGGTAACTTACCCAACTCGGTGCTAAATACTACTCCCTTTAGTTTATCTCGCTCATCTCATGGAAATCCACTTTCAAAATAATCTCATGGTTCATAAGAATCCAATAATCAAACTTGTAACCTCATGTTGTGGAGTGGATTTCAAAACTCTATGACCATTAAGTCAAAACATTTCTTAATAATCTCAAAATACTTAAATTATGGGTGCTTATAGCACAAAAGTTCATAAAACTGCAAGTCTCAAATAGGGCTTAATGACCCATAATTTAATCTCAAGTCAAAACTCATCAAAATACATATTAGATAGCATATAGATTCATAAATCATATAGAAATCTAGAGTTTATAGAAATTTTACTCATAATCTCAACATACTTATACACTTCAATATCTCAAACATTTCAACTTTTAACTTCTCAAGGATTAAAATCATGGGGTATAGACCCAGCTGCAATTTCTCAAGTAAAACATGTAAAAATTATGCCATTAGACTCTCAATTCATGGGAAAATATCAAAAGCTTGCAACCAATAACAATGGGTGAAAAACCCCAATTTGATTTCATGTAAAATCTCATAAATTGTAGAAAATTATAGTTTAAATAAGCCTTTGGGCACAAGGGTGAAAGGATTACCCTTTTTCAAAACCCCACTTACCTTACACTATAAAATTGGATGAACAAGCTAGCTTCAAATCTTCTTCTTACTCTTGAGAGAGGGTTCTCGCAATCCTTGAACTTGGGGTACTTAAATCTCAACTCAATTTGTAGAAAATATGGTGAGTTCTTGGATTTCTTGGAGAAGGGTTTTAGATTTGATCTTGAGGGAGAAACCCTAGCTCTCTTATATTTTGGATGATGAATGAAGCCATTTAATGCGCTTGGAATATATCTAGTTGATAAAATAGTGGAAAAACTGAAAATCCCTTTTAAAAACCAGTTAAAAATATTGAATGGGGGCTGCGACGGTCTGAGCGATGGTCCATCGCTATCCTGACTGACCTCAGTGTAACAGTCGAAGAGATGGTCCATCTCATTCTTGACAGTCTGTCAGAACATCCATTGCATGTTGGCTAGAATGAGACCACATTTCCTTAGTGGCGACTGTCTCAGCGGTGGTCCGTCACAACCTTGACGGTATATCGTCCTGGCCATCGCACTTGGGCTAGAAAAGGGAGTTACTTCCATGGTTTCAATGGGCCAAGTGATGGCCCATCGCAGACTTGACGGTCCATTTGATCGTCTGTCGCACCTGGGCAGTTCCGACAACTCTCAGTAAAAAGGCCATAACTTCTCACACTGGTGATGGATTTGGACGAAATTGGTATCATTGGAAAGCTAATTCAATTATCTACATAAAAAAATCAAATTTAAGAAAATTCTATATGGATTAAACACCAATCACTTGGGAAGTCTCTTCTCAAACTTTTAGGGCCAGAATTACACTTCACTTGACACGCTCTAAGGCTCGGACTATGAGGGAACTTTGTGGGGTCTTACAATAGCTCCCCCTTGGAAACATTCGTTCTCGAATGTCGCTAGTTAGACTAAGAACACAGGAAAAACAAAGTACACATAGCTAAAACAATTAGCTAAACGGGCTAAAAATCTTTCTAAACTCTTGAATACCTCGGAAATTGCAAGAACTCATACAAGAATAGATATATAGCAGAACTTTGGATTACAAGGGCTAAATTAAGGAAGAATAATACCTTCGGATCGATCTGAACTCGTGGAAAAGAGGTACGGGTACTTCGCTCACATATTTGCTTCTGCCTCCCAAGTAGCGCCCTCAACTGACAGGTTCCGCCACAACACTTTGACTAAGGGAACCACTTTGTTCCTTAGTCTACGAATCTGAAAATCTAGGATCTCAATGGGAATATCATCTAATGAAAGACTATTTTAAATATCAGCACTCTCTGAAGGATCTACCACAATGGAATCACCAATATGTTTGTTAAGAATGGAGACATGAAAAATAGGATGAACGGCTGACAACTCCGCAGCAACTCCACCTCATAGGGTACTTTCCCAACATGGCTCAAAACTATATACGGGCCAACATAATGAGGACTAAACTTTCCCTTTCTACCAAACCTCTTCACCTATTTCATGGGTGAAATCTTCAAGTACACCAAATCACCCACTTCAAACATAAGATTTCTTCTTCTCACATCGACATATGACTTTTGATGACTCTGAGCTATCTTCAACCTTTCTCTAATCAACTTAACTTTCTCCATAGCTTCAAACACTGCATCAGGCCCAATCACGGTAGCTTCACCCACTTCAAACCAAACTATGGGTGATCTACATCTTCTACTATATAAGGCCTCAAATGATGCCATCCTGATGCTAGCATGGTAACTATTGTTATAGGTGAACTCTATCAATGGTAAATGTTCATCCCAACTTCCTTAAGAATTAAAAGCACACGCCCTCAACATGTCTTTTAGGGTCTGAATGGTCCTCTTAGCCTGATCATCTATCTGTGGATGAAAAGTGGAACTCAAAAGAACTTGGGTACCAAGACCATGCTGAAACGCCCTCCAAAACTGAGAAGTAAATTTAGTACCCCTATTCGAAATAATAGACGAGGGAACTCCATGTAGCCTGACTAATTCACGAATATACAATCTAGCATAATCCTCCGTTGTATAAGATGTATGTACAGGCAATAAGTGTGCGGACTTAGTCAGCCTGTCTACAACAACCCAAATAAAATCATAATGACGATGCGAAAGAGGTAACCTGTTCACGAAGTCCATAGTCACCTCCTCCCACTTCCAAATGGATATACCAAACTCTTGTATCACACCACCAGGTCTTTGGTGCTCTACCTTAACCTGTTGACATATTGCACACTTTGCTACAAACTTAGCTATATCTTTCTTCATACCATTCCACCAATAGATTTCCCACAAGTCATGGTATATCTTGGTAGTACCGGGATGAATAGAATACCGTGCATTATGCGCTCCAGTCTTAATCCTATGCCTCAAATCATCAACACACGGAATGCACAATCTACCCTACAATCTCAACACGCCATCTCCCTCTTAGGAGAAAACCTCTATCTTTTGGTCCTTAACTGCCTCCTTTAGTCTGGCCAAACTAGGATCTCCATCTTACTTTTCCTTCACTTCTTTAACTGTCTATATTCTTTTTCAACAGGGCAACCTTTCTGTAACGAACCAAAATCACCTCTCGAGATGTCACACGGTGCTTAGGGCTATAAGTAGCCCCAAGCTAACCCTTTGAGCCTATTACTTCTCATAATAACTCATTCAAGAAGGAATGTACAAAACACTGGTACTGTCATATCAAATAAAAGGAAATACAAATATGATACTCGGTCCAAACGACCACAATACTGGAAATCTCAACACAACCACAGTCTGATAACCAGTCTGACAAAGCCTCTACTACTCCATGAACTCAAGAGTCGTTGGGAAAGGTCCCCAACTAACTCAAACTAAATGGAAAGTAATAACATAAACACTCGAATATTGAAATGCCTGAAGATAGGTCCTTAAACCATAAGGACTCACCACTGTGGAGATGTAGACCAAGGTACTCAAAAATCACTGACGAGGCTGGGACTAAGCACCTGAACCTACATTATAAGAAAATGTAGCACATAGACGTATATGTGGATCAACACTTAGGAATATACTGATTATATGGGGGTGTATGCATTTATATAAAACAGTATCAATACTCTTCGATCAAATCATGTATGCAATTAGGAATGACTCACATGGCTTGAATAAGTAAAAATGTAAAACTCATAAATCATGTAGAATGAAGCATGTAACATAAATCTCGTGAGTCATTATACTTTAGCTTTAAAAATCTAAACTCTTCTCTTATTCTCATTACTCGAAGACTAAAGAAAGCTTTAAACAATACTTTTAAACTCAAGCATATATCTCATGGAGAGTAAAACTTCTTTAATGCTCAAGAACATATAACTCTTTTGAACTCAAACACTTGGAACTCAGAATCATATGAATTTGGTTTAAAAACTGATGATCAACTCTTATTAGTAGAGAAAACTACTTTCTTCTTTGGAAAATACTCAAAAATAATTCGTTCACTTTAGAAAATATCTCATCTCAAAGCTTTAGGGGAAATATTCTATCTTAATGGAAAATACATTAGTTTAAAGAGGTTCTCTTAACCGACATAAACCATGCAAGCTACATGGAGTCCAATGTCTTGTCCTCCTAAAAAAGAAACCTCACGTTGGGAAGATGCGTCATACTCGTACCAAGGAGTATAACCTCAACTCAGTGATCACTTATCTCGACCTTGGGCCCAATCATCTTGGCCTCAGGCCTAAAATCTCAAACCTACGGTGGCACGTAGTTCTGGGTAAGAAACCATGGTAACTTACCCAACTTGGTGCCAAAAACTACTCCCTTTAGTTTATCTCATTCATCTCATGGAAATCCACTTTTAAAATAATCTCATGGTTCATAAGAACTGAATAATCAAACCTGTAATCTCATGTGGTAGAATGGATTTCAAAACTCTATGGCCATTAGGTCAAAACATTTCTCGATAATCTCAAAATACTTAAATCATGGGTGCTTATAGCACAAAAGTTCATAAAATTACAAGTCTCAAGTAGGGCTTAATGACCCATAATTCAATATCAAGTTAAAACTTATCAAAATGCGTATAAGATAGCATATAGATTCATAAATCATACAGAAATCTGGAATTTATAGCAATTTAGCTCATAATATCAACATACTCATAAAATTTAATATCTCAAACATTTCAGTTATTAACTTCTCAAGGATTAAAATCATGGGGTATAGACCCAACTGCAATTTCTCAAGAAAACATATAACTATCATGCCATTAGACTCTCAATTCATGGGGAAACATCAAAAGCTTGCAACTAATAACAATGGTTGAAAAAACCCAATTCAATTTCATGTAAAATCTCATAAATTGCAGAAAATTATAGTTTAAATAAGCTTTTGGGCACAAGGGTGAAAGGATTACCCTTGTTAAAAACCACGCATACCTTATACTATAAAATTGGATGAACAAGCTTGCTTCAACTCTTCTTCTTACTCTTGAGAGAGGGTTCTTGCAGCTCTTGAACTTAGGGAACTTAAATATCAACTCAATTTGTAGAATCTATGGTGAGTTCTTGGATTTCTTGGAGAAAGGTTATAGATTTGATCTTGAGGGAAAACCCTAGCTCTCTTGTGTTATGGATGATGAATGAAGCCATTCACTTTGCTTGGAATCTATCTGGCTAATAAAAGAGTGGAAAATACCGAAAAGCCCTTTTAAAAATGAGTTAAAAATACTGAACGGGGGCTGCGACGGTTAGAGCAATGGTCCGTCACTATCTTGACGGTCCGTCGGATCTTTCGTCACATGTCGGTCAGAAAAAGAACACACTTCCTCGATGTGAAGGTCGAAGCAATAGTTTGTCGCAGTCTTGACGATCCGTTGGAACGTCCATCGTACGTTGTCCAGGATGAGACCACACTACCTTAGTGGTGACGGTCTCAGTGATGGTCCATCGCAGCCTTGCCGGTCCGTCGTCTTGGCCATCGCACTTGGTCCAGAAAAGAGAGTTACTACCTTGGTTGTGATGGTCCAAGCGAAGGTCCGTCACAGACTCGACGGTCCATCAGATCATCCATCGCACCTGGGCAGTTTCGACAACTCTTAGTAAAATGGCCAAAAATTCTCACCCCGATGCCGGATTTGGACGAAATTGGTATCGTTGGAAAGCTAATTCAATTCTTTACATGACAAAAAGTCAAATTTAAGAAAATTATATATGGTTTAAACACCAATCACTTGGGAAGTCTGTTCTCAAACTTTTAGGGCCGAAATTACACTTCACTTGACATGCTCTAAGGCTCAGACTATGAGAGAACTTTGCGGAGTCTTACACTTTCTCTCCAAGATAAAGTCTCAGGACAACCCAGAAATAAAATTTCTCGTTCTAGCCCTCATGCTAGAAACCAACTCCGAAGCATACCATGACAACTTGTGAAACTTCAATGCATACTCCTTGACTGACGTCTTTCTTGCATCAAATTAACAAACTCTTCCACCTTGACTTCCCTCATCTCCTGAGGAAAGAATCAGTCCAGAAAGCACTAAAGTAATTATCCCACAAGGCTGCTTCAGCATCGTTACCCCTTACTGCTCTCATTCTTTATACCATTGGTATGCTATATCTTTCAGTTGGTAGGAAGCGAATTCCACACCCTCCATGCTAGTGGCATGCATAACATGGAAGATTTTTTTTATTTCATCAATAAAACCTTAAAGATCCTCCTCAACCTTAACACCTATAAATACAGGAGGAATCAACCTTATAAACTAGCCAACCCTTGTGGCCTCGGAAGATGGAGTAACAAAAGCACCACGCTCATCTAGAGAAGCTACCAACTGAGCCAACATATGGATAGACTGACGAAACTCAGCATTCATCATATCAACCTTAGGAGCTCGAAGAGGGCTAGAGGGGGCGCGTGGAACTCCAGGAGGGCAATCAGAAACTAGACCCTTAGACCAGGTCTGTACCCCATAAGAAGAGTATATCCCATTAGCATTATCCCCAAGTGGGTCATAGAAGTTTTCATGAGCTTTAGATCATCGGGGAGGCATGATCTGAAAAGCGAACAAACGGGAATTAGAAGAAAAATCCTAGACCTTAGACTTTACAGCTCGAAAATAGACCACAATAAAGAGAAAAATTTCTAAATACCTCGTAGCCTCTCCCTTATGAGTGTGGTACACTACACATCCCTAAAGAGACCCTACTCGATACGACTTTGTCGAACACCAAATTGACCATGAAACTAGGGCTCTGATATCAATCTGACACAACCTGAACCAGGTCCTAGTCGTGTTGGGTATCTTAAGTCGACCCAGGATCGGAGACCATCCCCAATACCCAATCGTCAACCACCCTACACTCTCTGTCGGATGAATTTTAACATATAACAAGATAAGACAATAAGAGTTAAAGAAAATAAAGTAAGTCTATAACCATAGTCAAATGGACACACCCAAGTATCCACTCAATGCCAATACCAATACCAATACCAATACCAATACCAATACCAATGCAAACACTAATACTGACACCACTCATGCCCATAGTTGTTCGAAAAAGCCTCTAACCAGAATCAAGAAACATCTAGTCAGGACATGCCCCCCTCTATAGCCAAAACCAAATCTGATGAAATAACGAAAAGAAAAAGAAGTCCATAGCATGAAATGGAGTATTTTGGAGTATGGAAGGTCACCACTTCAATCTAACTCAAAGTTGTCCCTGAATCCAAGTCATTAAGTAGGAGGAATGGTAGTATGGTTGATTCCTGCATCGCGTGGGGATACAATGCCCGAAAATGATAAGCTGGGTAAACGCTAGCATGTAACTCAGGGATAAATATAAAATAATATCATCATTCAAATAAAAACAAATAACCATATACAATCACATATATATCATGTCAGGATAGGGAACAAGGTTTAGCATTCATTTAAAATATTAACCTAGGTTGTGTAACTTGGTCGTCCTAAAATAACCCACAGGTTAATGGGTTTAGCTCCCCCCGCTGAAAGGGCCCCAGTGTGTGTTGGCCACATGACCAGAGAAAAAAAGCAGGGATGACTAGTACATCCCTAATAATAATTGTGACATCATGCACACAGCCACCAAGGCCACCCTCACATCGGCAAATGTGAGTTTCTAATGGCGTTCCCCCAGGACCTTCACCTTTCACGACTTTGCTACTTAACCCCCTTTAAACCCAATTAAGCCTTTTACATATAACCAAATTATTTACCAATGAGTCTTTTAATTAGGCATTTATCATCAGTATCGTCATACCAAAAATAGAGCTTGCAAGTCTGTTACCTTATGTCGTATAAACCATTAAACCAAATTGGCCACCCTCACATCGGCAAATGTGAGTTTCTAATGGCGTTCCCCCAGGACCTTCACCTTTCACGACTTTGCTACTTAACCCCCTTTAAACCCAATTAAGCCTTTTACATATAACCAAATTATTTACCAATGAGTCTTTTAATTAGGCATTTATCATCAGTATCGTCATACCAAAAATAGAGCTTGCAAGTCTGTTACCTTATGTCGTATAAACCATTAAACCAAATTAGACTCCACTGTTTCCAATTTAAACCAAACTCATGGTCACTAAGGCCTTTTCAAAATCATGTGAAACCAACCCAAACCAATTCATGTTTCTAATCCTTGCAATGCAAGGATTTCAAGAGTAGTGAAACTATGTGACAAAAATCATTCTCATTGATAATTTCACAAATAGGTTGAGGGCACGCCATTATAAAAGACAAAATCATCATATTTGGGGCTCAACCATGACCCCTCAATTAAATCACATTTCCATGCACCAATATGTGGAAAACCATAATTAAAACTAGGGAAGCCATATTCAAACCATGAGAAACAATATTCATCCATGAACAACCAAAACCCCTAACCTTTATTTCAAAGCAATAACAATTTCATAAAAATCATACATTAAACACATGCCTTTAGTAAAATAACAATAACGGAAGAGGCACATGCCTGAGTCACAAAAATTCACGAAGAGATTTTGATCCTTAAGCCTCTAGATGACCACCTTACAGAAACCCTAGGCTAATCTTCTTGAGAGGTTTTTAGAGAGTGTTTTAATCTTCTAAAGTATATAAGAGATGACCAACTAGTGTTATAGGACGTGGGGTCCAAAGGAATTGAGGTGGGAAATATCCAAAGTACCCCCAACTTAAAGTTGTAGTAAACTCGCATGAGGTTATGATCTTCCCCTCCAACTCATCACCATAACCTAAACTAGTACCATCAAGTTGTCACCAAGACAGAAGGTTGGACACTACACTCTGTCCAACTTATGACTCTTGATAACACTCAAAATACACATCTAATTGAAGGATGAAGCGATCTCTACAATATAAGAAATAATGATTTAATCTTTTGTATATAAACTAAACTCTATACACCAAATCATCTACAATATAAGTTAAAGACACATATATGACATTGATTTATTTAACATGATAATTTATTAAATTGAATAAATAAATAAATTATTTAATAAATAATACTACATCAAAATGCATCATTTATAGTATATCCTAATAATCTCCCACTTATACTCATAACCATGCACCCACAACTCTAACACCCAATCCTTCTACATGCCTTTCAAAAGACTTCTATGGTAAAGCTTTTGTAAAACAGTCTGTCGGGTTGTTTTTTGAAGCAATCTTCACAACAAACACATCTCTTCTTTACACTATGTCTCAAATCAAATAATATTTATGCTCAATGTATTTTTCCTATTTGTGGATTTATGGTACTTGCGTATTTTTAGCCATACTATTATTGTCAAAATAAATTATAAGAGATGCCTCTATCGCAAGGACAACCGCCAAGTCTTTGAGAAAGTTTCAAAAGAGTCATACTGCCTCCAGTTACCTCAAAGGCTGCTACATATTTGGCTTCCATGGTGGAATCAGTAACACAAATTTGCTTAATGCTCCTCCAAATAACAGTTGAACCTCTCAAAATAAACACATTTTCAGAGGTTGACTTTTTAGAGTCCTTGCCAGACTGGAAATTTGAATTTGTATACCTTACAGGCACCAACTCATGTGAATGGTAAACTAGCATGTAATTCCTAGTCATTTTTAAGTACTTGTTATACACTTAACTATTGTCCAGTATTCTCTTTCATGATTAGATTGAAATTTCTAACCATGCCTAGAGCAAAATAGATATCAGGTTTAGTGCACAACATCACATACACGAGGCTTCCTACAATTGATGCATAAGGAACTGTCTTTATATTTTCTATCTCCTCATCTATCTTAGGACATAGATCCTTAGATAGATATTTTATGTCTAAAGAAAGAAATTGTTTTCATAATCATGCATGTTGAACCTGGTTAGAATTGAATCAATATTAAGAGATTAAGATAAGCTTAACATTCTTTTCTTATGATAACGTAGAACTTTGATCCCAAGGATGTAAGCAGCTTCTCCTAAATTTTTCATATCAAAATTATTGGATAATCATTCCTGAGATGAATTCAACAATTCCACATTATTTTTTATAAGCAAGATATCATCTACATACAATACAAGAAACACTACTTTGTCTCCATTTCACTTTTTGTACTCACAAGACATTGCTCAAAATCAAGAGTCTTAAATGTATTGTCAAAACAAATATTCCATGTCCTAGAATCTTACTTTAATCCATAAATAAATCTCTTAAACTTGAACAATATATGCCCTTTCCCTTTTTCAATGAAACCATCTGGTTGTCGCATAACAATCTATTCTTATCAATACTTTCATTAAGGAAAGATGTCTTGACATACATTTTTCAAATCTCATAATCATAATGAGCAGCTATATATTAGAGAATTCTAATAAACTTAAGTGTGACTACTGGTGAAAAGGTTTTCTCATAATCGGTCCCTTTTTTCTGAGTAAATACTTTTGCAATAAGCATAACTTTATAAGCTTGCATTTTTTTCATCTACTCCTCCTTTTTTCTGATAGTTTCACTTTCATCCAATGGATTTGACTCCATCTACAAATGATTCTACAAAATTTTAGACTTTATTAGAGTACATGAGCTTTATTTTTTATTTCATATCAATAGTTCATCTATTTAAATTTTTATCCTATAGTGTTTCGTCGTAATTTATGGACTCAATATTCAACTCTGTAGGAATTCTGTCAAAATACTCTTCCAAGAGTACACACCAAGATGGTTTTCTTATCTCTCTTCTACTATGATGAGGCACTATAGTTTTAAGGATCGGTACAGAGGCAACTGTACTATTATGATCTTATGGTTGAACCACATCATTTGCTGGATTTTGAGTCTCCATGTTGTCCTCATCACCTGCGGTGTTGAGACATCAATGAATTTTTTCTCTAGTGCACCCTCACAACTTAGATGTAATAGATTTTCAGAAACTTGTACTTGTGGAACTGTATGTTTATTAACATCTCTCCTACTACTAAAATGCAATGGTATGTTAACTCTGACATCTGAGTTTGAATTTGGCTTTCATTATCATCAATAGGTTGATTTGTTACCTTTTTGCTTAATTCCCATAAAACTAGTTTACTTCTAGAAATGTAGCTTATTATAAAATTCTATTCTAGAAACTTGACATTGGTACTTACAACGACCTTCTTTTCTATAAGATTGTAAATAAACCACCTTTCATTGTTGACACCTAATTTTTACCCTCCACAACTAAGTTTAATTTTAAGTTTCTTCGATCTTAAATATAATTATAATATTTATTTTATCTGGATAAAAACTTTTCAAAATATTTATCTACATAATTTTGTCACTATAAATAGCAATTATATGTTTGTGTATCCATATATACAAGATCGTATAATTTTTTCACTTAAATAATTATTTAATAAAATAAATAAATTTTAATCAAGGGCTATCTTGAAAATTAATTCAAATGGACTAAGTTATGATTTAAAAATAATTTATTTGGAAAAATATGTGTTTGATTTTATCAAACCAAAAAACTCTAAATTGAATTGGATATTAATTCATGTCTAATTACAATTTAATTTAGCTAGCTTATCAAATTTGGCCATGATTGAAATCAAATTGTCATAATTGCAATAAAATTGACCAATTAATTTTTAATTTGATCAAAAATTAAATGATATGGCTAAATTAAAATCTAATTGGGGTTTTTTTTTTAAATAGCCCCAAAACCCAACACCTGCCTAGGCCCACATTTAAACAGTCCAATGCCCCTACCCCTTTAATGTCACTAGCCCAACCAGCACCAACCTGGTCCACCTTATAACTCTCTTCTCTTTTACCCAACTTCAACAACTTCAGTAGCAAAGCCAAACACCCATACAAACAACAACAACAACAAGCCAATATCAATGCAACACACCAACAACCCGAGTCCCGCGAATAATGATAAATTCAACCAAACGAACCCTTAAATCACGAAAATCTCTCTCTCTATCTTATCTTTGAAATTCTCAGACTTAGAGCCATGGTTGTTGACTTTTGGTTCAAGAGTATATGTCTGTCACCCCTAAAATCTAATCTAAATCAAAAGCTATCAATTTGAATCCAAATTTTGGGAAATATGTTTTCTCTTTATTGGTTTATTTTTTCTTCTCTCCAACAGCTATTTTTGAAATTCAAATCAATATTCTCCTATAAATAGACATTGAGGGACTCAGAGGCAAGGGGAGGATTTTGGAGAAATTTGAGGGTTTTGAAGGCACATGCTTCTAACCTCACGCAATAAAAATTCTTGAAGAACACACTCGAAAAAATCAATTCCGATAAAAAGAAAACCCTGACAAACCAAAATTGAAACTTCGATGGCGAAAACTTTGTCGTGATAGGCTTCCTGTCCCGTTCACTGCTCGAAAACAAGTGCAAAACCTTATATTTTTATATTATTATTTTTTTCACGATAGGGCATTGTAATGTAAATCTCATCATATCGATGAGTTTGGGCTGGTTTTGTTTGATCTTAATGTGCTTTCGATTATTAAGAGCTGAAAGATGGACTTACTGGAGTATGTTGTTGAAAACGTTTTAAACTTCTTTGGCTTTAGAAATTGTTTGTTGATATTTCGTGTTCAAAAGTTTGTCTTGTGTTTCTAAAGTAAAAATGGGATTTTTCTATATTTTTAGGCCTTGGTACGTATTTGTATGTCTCTTTTGATTTCATGTTTGAAGTGAGCAAGACATGTGAAATCTTCATATTAACACTGTTTTTGCCATTCATTGATCAATTTAAATAGGAATTATTGTAGGTTTATAAAGCTTCCTTTCATATGGTCTTTTCCAAAGAATAGGGATAGAAAATGAGACATATCCCTATGTTGTCAGTTTTGAAGGCTTTCGTTTAAGAGTAAAACCCCAAAATCATACATTATCTTTTGCTTTAGACACAAAATAGTACATATTCTTTCAACTAGTGCACTAATAGTCCTTTTTGTTTAAAAAGTGGTGCCTTTTTAGACACAATCCTAACACCGTTAATTTTTTTAACAGCAACCGTTAATAAATTACAGTGAATCATCTACCCTTGTTCATGACCTTTATAACGATAAACAACTTTCTATACCAGTAGTAAAAGGTATCCCTCTTCAAAAACCTCATAAATGCATAATTCACCATTGTACTCCTTCATGCGGTCCTTTTTACAACACTTCATATCAAAAGTGAATTTCACCCCACTGGTTCAAACGCTTTAATGGTCACTTAAAGCAACAAGATTGTTGCTATTAAAAAAAGTTAACGGTGTTAGGATTATGACTAAAAATGCATCACTTTACTAAATAAAAAGGACTATTAGTGCTCTAGTGGAAAGAATATGTATTATTTTGTATCTAAAGCAAAGATAATGTATGATTTTGGGCCTTTACTCCTCGTTTAAGGACCCAAAGATAAATGTGAATTCGTATTGTTGTGACGTATGCTTCTGATAAATGTGAAAATTTCTATTTTTATAAAGGAGCATGTTCTCCTAGTATGCTGAAAATAATTTCTTGAACCAAGTGGATTCTACTAGTTAAAGTATTTTGTTTTATTTGCAAAAATTCGTATATATTTTTTGTGGATTCTTATGAGAATGGTAATTGATGATTTGGTTAAATCTCGAGAGATCAAAAGTGATTTGATTTTGTTTTTACCATCAATCAATTGCTAATAATAGTTAGAGTGGACTGTCTGTTTTCTCCCCGTAAAGTTTTTGGAATCAATAACTTCAAAACTTTAATGAGTAGCATTATTTGTATAGCTTTGTAATAATTTTGAATTGCTACTTCCTAAGTAATGAAGCATTTGATTTATGGGTCTCCTCAAGTGCGTGAAAGAGGCAGTTTTATAGGTTTTGAAAGAATCAACTGCCAACTGATTTTACACATTTTGAAAGTTTAGCTAAATAGTTGTGATAGTTTGTTTTTTTTTCTTTATAATTTGGTCTTAACATTTGAAATGATATTTTTAAATTGGCATCCTCTAACTCTTTATTTGTTTTTAATGCATATGAATTCATTTGAGTTCAATTAGACTCCATATCCCTACATCTCTCCGGGACCAAGTCCCAAAAGTCCTCAAAGGGATTGGCATGAAGAAACAGTTGTGGGTATACACTGTAAATGACAGATATATAAATTTTACAGGACAAAGGTGGATGGTATACACTAATATATGAGGCATAATAAAGCTGGAAGCGAGTATATGGATCTTTATACGCTGAGATACAATGTATATATAAAAACACAGAGGAAAGAGCTGAGATATATGGCTAATATACATGCTGGAAAGCAGACTCAAAGTCCATAAAATTGGAAGCCGAAAAGCTGGGCAACTTATTTATGGGCAAAGGAAGGGCCCAACTTCAGTTCTTGTTTTCATTCTTTGTAGCTTATTATTTATCTTTGTTTATTTGTATTAACTAATACTTTAATCAATTAATATAGATAAATCCCCCAAGGCGTTGTCATTCCATTTTGCCTTAGTTTTCTTTTACTTAATTCATAATTTTTTTCACCTAATTTATCTTGTCTAAAACGAATTAAATTGGGTCCTTCAATTTCTCCTTAAAACAAGTCTTTTAAAGATTATGTATTTTATTCAAAAATAGCAGTTGTTTTGTTCATGTAACTAATAGTTTATTTGGATGAAAGTAATTTTCTCCAAACCTAAAAAACTAGTTTATTTTGAAAATTAACTTTAAAAATTAGTAAAACACTTTTAATTTAATACTCTCTTAATATTTTTTTCAAAAAAAGATATTATCTATAGCAAAATTGACTTTTGTATAATAATAATTAATAATAAGAAAATAGTTCTATAATGTTCTTCTTTTACAAAAGCAAAAAATTATTTTCCTCTTAAATTCAAAGAATGACAATTTAATTTGATTCAAGCAGAATATTCTTCGTTTGAATAAATAAATATCTTTTTAAATGTGTAACTAATAATTTTAGTATTTTTATAAAATCAATCCTTTTGTAAAGTTAGTCAAAAAATATTTGGTAAATCATTTTTCAAACGGACGCTCCTAAGTGCCTTAAAAACCTTGTTAGAGCGTTAATTGAACTATTACCTATTTTCTCTAGTTTTAAAGGTTTATTTTTGTTTTTGAACCTTTGAAACTCTTTTAAGTTTTTCTTGATTTTTCTATAAAATTCAAGTGGCGGCTCTGTAAAAATTTTAAAATTATTTTAAAATTTTCTTGAATTTTTGAAATAATTTTTAAAAGGTCAAATCATTCTGTTTTTAACTGAAATCTGAAAAGCATAAAACATTCGTTATTATGCTGTACAAAAACTTATTCTTGTATAATGCAAAAACTTTCAGAACTAATTTCTCCAAATCATGGATCATTGTCACCATTCATAGGAAACAAAAATATCATTCAATCTTGATTTTACTCCCTTAAAATAAATCCAATTAAAGTTGAAAAAAATCACTGCTCAACTAGATTCTAGGAATTAAGGACGACGTGATTACTAACGCAAGAACCTTGACGACAAACGGGGACTCGAATAAAAATCATGCTCAAACTTTCATTGATCCATGAATGAAGCAGAAACTTAGTACCATGCTTGACATTCTACCATTCAACCACATCTCAGCAAAAAAATTATATGAAGAACCAACGAATTCTTTGTTCATGTAAAATAAAAGATTTCAATTAGGCAGAAAAAAATTAGTTCTTTACTGCCGCCATCAAGAACAATGACCATTTTTTTCTTTTTCAACAAGATTGGATCTAAACTTTGTTCATGGCAAACGGAAAAAAATATGTAATCTCTCTTCTATTTAAAACAGTGGATTTAATCCATTTTTGCCGTCAGACAAGTTTATCTCATCTTGTGTTAATTTTTCATGTTTTATACAGCAAAAAAAAACCTAGAAAAGTAACATAATCACGTATATACATGTGTTTTAGGTTATCTGTTTAGATACAAGCAAGTCTCTTGATGCCAATTGTTCGAAAATAGTACACAACGAAAGCATACCAGAGTCATACTACTTATATGACAAATAATAAATATAAACACATAATTCATGCAAAAAATGTTTAAAATTAATCATAAATACCTCTTGAAACGTGAATAAATATCTTGAAGCGAATTCATCTTCAGTTATGTGGAGTTCTGTGGACTTCTACAATGATCTCAAATTCACAACCGAACTTTCTCAATACTTGGGTGGGCAAGTACTGAATAGAAAACTCAATTTTTTAGGCTAGGTGAATCCTATTTCTAGAGATATTCTCTCACTCCAAAGAGGAAAGAAAAACACACGTATGTTTCTACTTAAACAATAAAAATACAATAACTTCTCCTTTTCCCATAAAAAATATGCTTCTGATTTCTAGTTTAATATGGGCACTTAGGGACTACGAAATTAATTATTGAGACTCTCTATTATGAAAAAAATTTAAAATACTACTCTGAATTATTCTTACCATAATAAATTACAAATCATTCCACTAACATTCATAATTTCACTCCTCTATTTTTATTTTGAAATTTCTCATAAAATATTTACATAATTTTTCATGTTAAAATTACATATACTAATCAATAAATTAAATTACTGGCAAATTTAATATAGTAATTAATTTTCTTTAGACCAATGCTTAACTTATTTCATATGTCGACTTCATAAATTCACCGATCGAATTTACACATAGAAACTTATAAGCTTCTCATAAAGGGTGTATTATCAATCTCTACACCGAAATATGAATTCCATCAACTAACTTATTGTTTCACCAATATATATTATTATCATCCAATCTACTAGGAGTATAGACTCATCTCACAATCTCACCTTTTACTAAATCAAAACGATAAATAATATATACAGATCATATTAGTTATATCATGTTTGAGAATATAAATACATTTTTAATATGTTAGAGAATATGTTTTAATCAGTTAGTCTAAAACAACTCTCTCTACTTGGTCTTGTTCAATACATACAAAATGCGCTAGCACAAGAAGTTAGAACTATATCATTCTCGTAATCAAGATAAATTATGTTTAATCTCGTGCTACAATCATTTTGATGGTTTGTTCAAATTTTCACCTACAATTGTGAATTATAACTTTAACTTATAAGAACTGATGATGTAATCTTCTGTGTATAAGTTAAACTTTATAGAACTCGGAACCAAAATAAGCCAAGTTACAAATAAAGTGACCAAAATAGGTCACCTATTTAATAAGTTACCAAAATAGGCTAAACATAATAAATTATTACGTTTTTCACTTTTTTCTTAACGGTTAACTAACGAAGTTGACTTTTTGTAAAATGTAATAAATTATTGCGTTTTACAAATTTTTTTATAAAACATAATAATTTCTTACGTTTTATCAAAAAAAATATAAAACGTAATAAATTCTTATGATTTACACAAAAATCAAAATAAAAAAGTCAATATTTTATCACATCACCAATAAATTCTATTTTTTCTAAAAACATAAGAAAAAGTTACGTTTTATAGTTTCCACCAAATATGTTACCTTTTCTTCACTTTCCAAATGTGGTCCCCTACTTTCTTTCTCCTTCCCTCTTTGTTTCACTTTCCAACACTTTAACTTTCACTATTTATTTTTTATAAATAACACAATAATTTTTTTTATAAAATTATTAAAAAATTATTAACTTAATAACAATAAATAAATAATATTTTTATCGATTTAATTTTTATATATTCCTAACTTATATTGCGATTTCTTATTCCATTAATTATAATAAGAATTATATCTTTTAGGGGTGTACAAAAATCGAGGTTTATGGGACCAAAAATAAAGAATCAAATTACATAAGAGGTTTCTTGCTTGTTGCAGAAATAGACATTGTGAGAAATTAGTTGAATGTCCAACTGAAAAATTACTCCTAATTTATAGTAGTATGATCAATAAGCCAATACAATATAAATTAAAAGGCATCCTCCAACACTTGTTCCAACAATATATTACGAAAAACAGAAAGAACAATCATGTAAATTATAGACACAAGGGTGATAATAAATCATAAATTCATTAAACCCAAAAAATAAACTTTAAGGAGTAAACAAACTCTTGATAAAAGTATTACCAATCACTCTCGAAGACAATTAAACAAAAAAATTGACATAATATCAAAAATTAAAAGATTGTCGAAGTACTAATTTTTTTTATTTTTTTTTTATACAAAAAAAAAAGTGAACTTCAATTTATTTGAGATTGAGGCGCAATTATTATGGTCGCATTGATGCATGCATCTTCTTTAGGCTTGAGAGTTGTCTAACACGTTTTTATTATTTGCTTCATAATTTTTATTATCGTCGAATTGTGCATGCATCTTCTTTAGGCTTGAGAGTTGTCTGACTTATTTTTATTATTTGCTTCATAATTTTTACTTTTGCGATCCTCCTTGATGCAGCTGAAAATAGTAAAAGCCACTATTAACAAGACCCAAAAAATAGCGAGACCTGTAAGGAATGGAATCAAGTGTCCATGCCAACAATTTTCACACCAATTTTTGTGATTTTCACCTCTATAATGAGTAATATTACTATTAATCGGAAACTATTATGAAACACTAACTGAAAAAAGTAATTTCATATTTTTAACATACAAAAAGATATAATTCTTATTATAATTAATGGAGTAAGAAATCACAATTTAAGTTAGCGGTGTATAAAAATCAAATCGATAAAAATGTTATTTATTTATCGTTATTGGATTAATAATTTTTTAATGATTTTATAAAAAAATTATTTTGTTATTTATAAAAAGTAAAGGCAAAATGGTTCGATGGACCCTTATACTATATCCGTTTTGTAATGTGGATACTCCTACTTACATGTTTGTCATCTGGACCCTTGAACCTGCCACACCCCTTTTTCTCCTGCAGGATTCGAAGTCGAAGGGTTTTTCTAATTAAAGTGACGGTATTGAATAGGGATTATTTTATTAACAGAGTCGCCACTTGGAATTGAGTTATGGTGTTCCAAGTCACCTTATTGAATCTCTAATCAAAAGGAAATGACTCTTTGTTGGTCTGCGAAAATAGAAGACCGGGTAAGGAATTCTGTTGACCGAAGGAAAGGTGTGAGGCACCCCTCGAGTCTCATGATTCTAGCACGGTCGTTTTTATTGACTTATACTTAACTAAAACTACTTTGATAAATATGTTGGGGCCTAGGTTCGCTCATTTTTAATTCACAAACTAATTTTCGTTGTATTACTGTTTCTCATTATTCGTACATACCATGACAAATACTCATCAGTGAAAGAATTAATGTTTCAATAAGGAAAGGAAAATTAACGAATTTTCAAAGCCAATAGGAAATGAGTTTTAAACCAACCGAACAAACCATTATCTTACTAGTTAAGGCTTTTCGCGACTTTACTATATTTAAGCAATAAGTAACATTTTTTACAAAAAACATATAAACTAGTTAGATCCAAAGATGTCAAATATTAACCAACAATTATGTAATAATTCTGGATGGACAGATTGTTTTATAACTCTTTTTAAAAAAAAAAAAAAAATTCTAAAGACCAGTAAAACCATAATAATGCTCTTAAATATATACTAATAGAACCTTCCATTTGTTTAGTAAATGCATTTTCATTTAATAGTAGAATTTGGTCTAAAGGAGCAATTTCATTTAAACAAAAAGCCAAAAGTACGTAAGAAATATATATGCATATTAGTTCATTAACAATTCAAAAAGAAAAGAAACGAAACTAGACAATCCTCTATCACTCAATCATAGCATCAATTTTTTTTTAATCTAAAACTTAAATGTTTGTTATTGTCACAAAATGGCGTTAAAATTTTTTCTTTTTTTTTTATTCACTAAACTCTTTAGCACATTCACTAATATAGCAGTGATTGATATTTCTAAAAAAAAATGATAATGAGAAACATATTAAATTATTGGACTTAATAAATCTTCCAATAAGGACAACACTCAACTCATAGGAAATTTGGCAAATTAGGCAATAATCAAAATAAAAGGATTTCACGTAAATGATCGGCATTGTATAGTAAGAACAAAGTATATGAAGTCATTGAATATCTTCTTCATGCTTTGATGACAACGTTATAACAATAAAATAAATACAAAAGAATTGAATAACAACCTGTGTAATACACTAATCGAAGATGAAAGCAAGAATGGCGTCATCGAAAACTCGAAATGGAGACTCCACTTAAACTCTATATCCTTTTCCTTCTGTATTTTCCTCTCAACTTGTACTATCTTTCTCTGCAAATTTCCCTGCACTCTTTTTCTTTCAGTGTTGTTTTTCTTGCCAAGTTTTTTTTTTTGTGTTGTTCTTCACTCTGTCGCAGTGTAAAAAGTGTCTGATGATACACTGTACGTGGAATTCTCTGCTCTGTGGGGGGTGAAGAGTCTATCAATAGGGGGATTCTTTGGGGGAACGGTTAAAGTTATCAGATAAGGAGGGGAAGATTTAAAATTTAAATATTTATTTTATTTTCCTTCTTTTTTTTCTTTTTTTTAAATAGAAGACAGTAATAATATTAAATAAATAAAAATAAATACTAAAAATAATAATAAATATAATAATAACTAACTAATTTTTATATTTAAAAAATATAATAAAATAGTATTAAAACTACTAATTTATTTATTAAAATTTAGAATAAATAGTATATACATATATGTATATATATATATATATGTATTTATATATATATATATGTATTTATATATATATGTATATATATATATATATATATATATATATATATATATATATATTGAATTTTTGTAGTATTTTTAAAATTAGGATAAAAAATAAAAATAAATAAATTCTCAAAATTAAATTTATTTAATTATTGATTTTTAACTAAAACTTTATTAAAATTAAAATAAAATAAGAAATTAAATAATACTCTACCAAATATAAATATTTAATATCAAAAATAAATTAAAATTCGAGGAGGATCAAAAATCACGTGTTTACATTTTTACCCCTCTTTGTGTAGAATCTCAAAGAGTTTTCATACAAAGAAGTAGACAATATATAATTTTTGACCCTCCAATTATTTGAAAGTTAAGGATAAAAATAAAAATAAAAGGAAAAATGTGACCGAGTCCTGGTTTTAGACCTCCTACCTATCCCGGGCTATAAGGGAATCAGGTCACGAGTAGTTCAAAGGTAACATGGTGAGAGAAAAAGTTAAAGTCAAATGAGATTCCGTCGAGTTTCAGGTTGACGACTTCTGCCTTTTACATTCAAATGACTAACAAAAAATAAAAAATACAAATTAAAATTATAATCTCTAAAATCTTGATTATACTCTTCGCGACTTGATTTTAAAAATTCACCATATTCTTTAGACGGGCTCCAATGCCGCTTGAATTACCAAAACAAGGAAGAACGTCTCAATGTCACTTAATTACCAAATCGAGAAAGTGCGTCTCCTTACCAATGTCACTTGAATTACCAAAACAAGGAAGTGTGTTTCCTTATCGATGCCGCTTGAATTACCCAAATAAAGAAATGTGTTTCCTTACAAATACCTCTTGAATTACCCAAAACAAGAAAATGCGTCTCCTAACAAATGTCTTTTTAATTACCCAAACAAGGAAGTGCATCTCCTTACAAATGTCTCTTTAATTACCCAAACAAGGAAGTGCATCTTCTTACCAATGTCGCTTGAATTACCCAAATCAGGAAGTGTATCTCTTTACAAATGTTGATTGAATTATCTAAACAAGGAAGTGCGTCTCCTTACAAATGTCGCTTGAATTACCAAACAAGAAAATGCGTCTCCTAGCAAATGTCTCTTTAATTACCCAAACAAAGAAGTGCATCTCTCCTTACCAATGCCTCTTGAATTACCCAAATCAGGAAGTACGTCTCTTATAAATATTGCTTGAATGTCCAAACAAGGATATGCGTCTCCTTATAAATGTCGCTTGAATTACCAAACAAGGAAGTGCATCTCCTTACCAATGCCGCTTGAATTACCCAAATCAGGAAATATGTCTCCTTACAAATGTTGCTTGAATTGTCTAAACAAGGAAGTACGTCTCCTTACAAATGTCGCTTGAATTACTAAACAAGGAAATGCATATCCTAACAAATGTCTCTTTAATTACCCAAATAAGGAAGTGCATCTCATTACCAATGCTGCTTGAATTACCCAAATCAGAAAGTGGGTCTCCTTAAAAATGTTGCTTGCATTGTCTGAACAAAGAAGTGTGTCTCCCTACAAATGTCACTTAAATTACCAAACAAAGAAATGCATCTCCCAACAAATGTCTCTTTAATTACCCAAACAAGAAAGTGCATATCCTGACCAATGCCGGTTGAATTACCCAAATCAGGAAGTGCGCCTCCTTACAAATCCCGCTTGAATTACCAAGCAAGGAAGTGCATCTCCTTACCAATGTCGCTTAAATTACACAAATCAGGAAGTGCGTCTCCTTACAAATGCTGCTTGAATTACCAAACCAAGAAGTGCATCCGTCTCCTAACAAATATCTCTTTAATTACCCAAACAAGGAAATGCATCTCCTTACAAATGTTGCTTGAATTACCCAAATCAGGAAGTGCGTCTCCTTACAAATCCCGCTTGAATTACCAAGCAAGGAAGTGCATCTCCTTACTAATGTCGCTTGAATTACACAAATCAGGAAGTGCGTCTGCTTATAAATGTTGCTTGAATTACCAAACCAGGAAGTGCGTCTCCTAACAAATGTCTCTTTAATTACCCAAATAAGGAAGTGTGTCTCCTTACAAATGTTGCTTGAACTACCCAAATCAGGAAGTACGTCTCCTTACAAATATTGCTTGAATTGTCCAAACAAGAAAGTGTGTCTCCTTACAAATGTTGCTTGAATTACCAAACAAAGAAGTGCGTCTCCTTACAAATGTTGCTTGAATTGTCCAAACAAGGAAGTGTGTATCCTTACTTGAGTTTTCCAAACAAGGAAGTGCGTATCCTTACAAATATTGCTTGAATTAGTAAACAAGGAAGTGTGTCTCCTTACAAATGTTGCTTTGAGAAATTACGGCCTTTGATGTTTAGGCTTTGAAATCATTGATTTGAAGGTAACATGTGTCCCTGAATAATGAACTAACTACAAGAAGCATGATCGACGTCACCGAAAACTTGAACAGAAATTTACTTCAACACTCGATTTAGAACTCTTTATTTTCTTCAACTTGTTCTTCAAGCGAGCTCCTGGATTTTCTTTTCTGATTTTTCAAAATATGTTCCTAAACTCAAAATAAAAAGTGAAACAGAAAAATAACATCCTATTATTCAGGAAGGTCCTTTCCCATTCTTCAGGAAGGTCCTGATCATAAAAAATAAATTTTCATTCTTTACGAGGGTCCTGTCCCATTCTTCATATTACAGTTTTTGAAAAGTATAGAAAGAGTGTGAATCAAAGCCCTGCTAAAGAAATATGTCTCGTCAGAGTAAAACTGATGACCAAAATTAGGAAGTGTGTCTTCTAAGAGTTAAATTGAAGAACTCGACTATAAAGTGCGTTTTCTAGGAGTGAATGTTCAAGTTAAGAAGTGTTTCACCTAACAAATGAAAACTGACTTATTTAGACTAGGAAGTGCTTCTCCTAGGGGTTAAATGAAATGACTTGACTAGAAAGTGCGTCTTCTAGGAGTGAATGTTCAAATTAGGAAGTGCTTCACCTAAAAAATAAAAACTGACTTATTCAGACTAAGAAGTGCATCTCTTAGGGGTTAAATGAAATGACTCAACTAGAAAGTGTGTCTTCTAAGAATGATAGTTCAAGATAGGAAGTGTGTCATCTAAAAAATGAAACTTGAATTATTCAGATTAGGAAGTGTGTCTCCTAGGGGTTAAATTTTTACCATAATTTGATTATCAAACCTGTGCAGCAATATTGTTTCCTGTATTTGTGGAGATGAGGCATTGCAACCCTTGATATTTATACTCTGAAGTTCTTGAGTTGAAAGTAACATGTTTCCTATTTCATTAAAGAAAACTTGCGAGTTCAAAAACATGGTGGCAGATTTTTGGCTTTAGCTTTCTTGGCAATCACTTTTGCCCTCGTCATATTTAATCTTGCTTCCATCCATTATCATCCATCACCAACTTGATACATCATTGACCCAAACTCATTTTGTCAGAAATAACTTTGAAACAAACATAGTATTTCTGCTTTGCCATGCTCCTCAAATAGCCCTTTGAACCCTGGTATTTTCATGAGTTCCCAGACTCATCTGTTGACAAAACTTTCTGCATACCTTATTTCGACTCACAATCATGTCTCTTTCATATGTTGGTTTTTTATCTTTCTTTGTGCAATTAAAAAAGTTGGTAGTAAGTTTTGAGATCATTTCTCACTTTTTTTGAAATGGATTTGACTCAAGGACATGAGAAAAATGACAATGATAATTTTTTTTTTAAATAACTGACTTAAGAAGAAAAAATAGAAATATAGAGAAGGAAGAAAAGACAATGAATGTCCCTTTCCAAAAAAAATAAAAAAATAAAAATAAAGAAAAATTTATCTGAAAGTGATAGTCAACTCTAATGATTATGACATACATTTTGAATTAAACAACCTGATCTACCCATACTAATCATTACAACTCTTGTTCACTCATAGAGTTTGAAATGGAATCAATCTTGAATATGTTCCCTCTAGATCACAATCCTCCTTTGGCTAGTGGCACCTTAATGGGTTTTTGCCAACGCCTATCTCATTTTCATTTCTTTCTCAGCTCACTTTCGCTTTATGGTGCCCAAAAAGGGTTTTCACCAATAAGACTCTCTCATTTTTACTCATTCATTTTTTCATCTTTTTTTTTTTTTTTTGAAAATAATGCCCAAATACGAAACATCATGTACCCATAACATATTTAGCCTTGACATTCTCATAGATCGATCTGAAGGTCTTTCTTTAGTTGTAACTTGGCTTTTGGAAAGGGTTAGAAAGAAAGGTCGGCATGAGGCTCAAAAATTTACATAACATTAGGTGAAACATACAACTTTTGGAATCAACTTTTTTAAGAAAATAAACTTTGCCCCAGTTTCATTTCATTCTGGGTAATAAATATTTTTTTGGTTAGACCGAACCCCAGAGTAGGGCTGCCTACGTATTTTGTCACAGCAAGAATCAGGTCAAACGTAGTTCAGGCAACTTATTCTTCTGCTTGATTCTGATTTCTTCTTTTTTTCTTTTTCTTGACTTTTTTCTCTCTTTTTTTAGAGAGATATTTTTCCCGACTCCATTTTTTTAACACTTTTCTGACTCATTTTTTTTGACACTTTTTTTTTGAATTTTTTTTTACTCTATTTTGATTCCAAAAGAGGAATATAAAGAAATAAAACAAAAGCTCAAAAGGGATAACAAAGGATGACACAACATTTGGATAGCAGAATGAAATATCTTCGTCATATCAATCCTTAAAAAATGCAAGTACATAACATGCAATCTAGGAATAGAACATGAAGATCATACGTATTTTTTCAATATTGACCATGACTAAGCACATGCACGTGTGTCACTTCTTTTAAACTTGTAAACCATACAAGTCTACTTGTATTGTACTTTACTCACAACAGATGGCTCTTTTTTTAGCTAACTTCCTTTTGCTTCTTCTGACAATAGAAACTATATATCCTCTGGTTGATCTCATTAAAAAATGCTTGAGTTGAACCTTCTCATTGAAGATCAGGTCATTTTTTATTCGCAAAGTGATTGCCTCAAAATATTCAAGTGAGGATGTAACTAGGTCCCCAAAACATCTCAACACTTTACTTATTTTTCTTACACATTTTTTTAACTCTAGGTTCTTGATCGAATGATTCAGCATTACATTAGGTTTTAAGATCTGGCTAAAAATTCAACATGCTTATCATATTACCAGAATCATCATAGAAAGAGCTCTTTAAAGAAAAAAAAATACAATATACATTGTGAAATAAAAATAAAATGGATACACATTTTGTTGACAGAAAGATAGAAGGGTTTGAACAAAAATGATAAGAAATTCAGACAAGATAGGTCCTAAACTACAACCTTAAAATAATTTGGATGACAAAAAAGAGAATAAAACAAACTACTATACCTCTCCCTAGTAGGGAGAGGGGTGAGTTTTCAATTGCTCATCCTAACAACTTAGCCACTGATTTGCATATCAACATGACTAGAGCTTTCACCACGATCAACATTCTGTACCTTAATCAATTTATCTTGAATCATTCTTTCTATTTCTCTTTTCAAAGAACGATAATCTTTAGTACTATGACGCTGAACATCAGAATGATATACACATCGTACATTAGGGTCAAAGTTTCATGATTGTGGGTCAGGAGTATACCCAAGAAGAGGAGTTATCATGTCCTTTTGTCTCAGTTTCTGGAATAAAATGGTATATGATTCTCCAATTGGTGTGACACTATCCCTTAGTTACTGCTTCTTTTCATTGTTTGGCTTAGAGTGAAAATCGAGTCTGGAGGGGCTTGGGTATGTTTGGGAAATTGGAGAATGATTTTGAGGGGTTGGTGCATGTCATTGCGGGTAAGAAGGAGTCTGAACATATAGATGTGCATTATAGATAGAATACTGAGGAGATAGAATGGAATATAATGGATTTTGTGGTGGAACATAGTGCCATGGATGGTTATATGGGTCTTGGACATAAATTTGGGACTGAGATTGTCTGTAAGGTGACGCACACCTCTCCAATTTTGTCATAGACCTGGTATAATAGTTGCTACATCCTCTTTTCTTTTGTTTCCACCAAAGCTTCCTGAACTACTTTGAATTGCTTGTGTTGTTGCTTTTAAAGCGGCTTGGCTGATAATATTTTCGGACTTAATTCTACTCTCTACCATCTTTTTAATTTTAATAACCTCGGCAAATGTGTTTCCAATAGTAGAAAGCAAAGTATGAAAATAATCAGGTTCTTGTGCCTGCAGAAAGATATTAATCATTTCAGACTCTTTTATCGATGGTCTGACTCTTGTAGCTTGTTCTCTCCATCAGATAGCATATTCTTGAAAACTTTCAGTTGTTTTTTTTCTCATATTAGTCAGTATGGTGCGATCTGGGACTATTTCAATGTTATATTAAAACTGTTGAACAAAATCCCAAGCCATGTCATCCCACACGTGCCAACAGGAAATGTCTTGGTCAATAAACCATTCAGAAGCTACCCCTTCCAAGCTTTCTTCAAAGTAAGCCATAAGCAATTTTTCTTTTCCTTCTGCTCCCCTTAATTGATTGCAAAACTTTTTCAAGTGAGCTACAGAATTGCCATGACCTCCGTATTTGTCAAACTTTGGCATTTTGAACCCCAACGGCAAATGGACATCAGGAGACATACACAAATCCTTGTATGAAACACTCTTTGGTCCTCCCAATCCTTGCATATTTCTCATACTCTGCTCCAAGCTTCTTACTTTTCTAGCCATCTTATCTTGTTCTTCATTCTTAACAAGCTTTTCAATCACGATAGAAGAATCGTGTTGATGAGCATGATAATATGGATTTTGAGGTTTAAAGTTATTTTAGGAGGATACAACAGATAATGACTTGGTTCCCCCATATTCTTCTGTGCTGTCGATTGAATACCCGCAGTAGCTGGTGCTACAGAAGTAAAAAATAGGTTATTTGTGACAGACGAATTTGGTGGGCCCATAGTAGAAGTACCTATAGCGCCAGATACATTAGCATATGGGCCGAATCCAGGAGGGTAAAATGGATCGCTAGTTTGAGCTTGAGCAGGATTTGGATCATTCATATTCGCAAGTCTAGGGATTGAGGAAGGCTGGGCTTGTCCATGTAACCAAGCTTGGTACAGTTCCGCCATCTGTTGTTTCAATAACTTAACCTCTTCCATTGATGTTAATTCTAGCGAAATCAACTAATTTTGCTCCTCCTCACTGTCATACCCTACACCCTCTTTGCGGGTCATTTTTTTTCCCTTGTATCTGGTGTTGTACGAATGTGATGCCAGTTTAAATAACAAATCAACCACCAACTACTTTATCTTTCTATTATCAAGTAGCAAACGAGTGAGTGTTATATATTTAACATATTATAATGTCATGTTGTATGTTATGCTTCTAGATGCATTTTCCAACCTATTAGGGAAGACTTATGTTTTATCCTGACTTTCTAGGCTCACCTTTTTGAAAAATTTTGATCGAACCCTTTAGAGGGTTGCCTACGTATCATGCCAAGACATAAATCATATCTTGCGTAGTTTGAAAAAATTAAAGATACGAAGAAATATGCCTTTTTTATTATTATTATTATTATTTGAAATATGAGAAAAAAAAAATTTATTTTTGAATAACATTTTTAATTTTTGAAAATATTTTTTTTTTAGAAGGAAAGACATCTAATTTTTTTAAGATCACCGAATCCATTGAGGACTGCCTACGTATCTCATTAAAATGAGAATCAGGTGTACGTAGTTCTTGAAAATTATATCGTACAAAACTCAGCCTCAAGACCCCTAAAGGTTCAGGGCTATTAAGATTTATTTATATTTTTTATTTTGTAAAAACTTAACCTCATGATCCCTAAAGATTCAGGGCTATTAAGATATATAAAAATATAAAAAATTAGACTTGAAGAGTAGGAAAACAATTATAAAAGTAATCATATTTTCAAAATATTCCCTAACAAATCTACGAATAATTTTTCAAAAGATAGGGTCGTATCCTGGGAAGGACTTCCTATGTATCTCAAAAAGATGTGAGAATCAGACCCTCGTAGTTCATGAAGACTGTAAAACTATGTTACTAAAAATTTTTCTTTCTTTTAAAAAAAATAAAAATTTTCTTTGTAAAATGATTCACTAAATGTAGAGATAAATTAATCTCTTCTGTTTTAAAGTCGCCTAAAGCCGGTCAACAAAAAAACAGTCTTCCAAACAAATGTCAAAGAGCACATAAGATGCACATGTTGGTCTTTATAAAGTATGCCACCTGTCCTAGACAGACCCGACCCCTGTGCCGAGTCCCACTAAGTTAAATGCATATGATGCAAATAAAGCGGCACCTAATAGGGATAACCAAATTCTGAGTTTTTAATTCTTCTAAGTTTAAGCCTAATAGGGATAGGTGTCTAGACTGGCTTACCCGAGCGGACACTCGAGCCGGGGAGGGACAACTTGGTCGGTAGCAGGGCAACACCGCCTTCGTTACCGATCCGAACCCCGCCTAACATGTGTGACTATAATCCTTCACCAGATGTCTAGACACTCCGGCTATCTCAAAAAGAAAGTAGGATGCATGCGCTGCATTCCTTCTATCCTATTTCAGAGACTCAGAGAGGGTCCGCAAGAGAAGACAGTATATAATACATTTTAATCAATATCAAAGCGGTAAATAAGCGACAAGTAGCACATAAGGCCAACAAACACAATATAAAATAATTAAATCAAGTAAAGTCAATATCAAAAGCTTAAATTCTTATTTATTCCCCAGCAGAGTCGTCAGAGATGTCACACCCCTTTTTCTCCCATAAGATTCGAAGTCAAAGGGTTTTTTCAATTAAAGTGACGGTATTGAATAGGGATTACTTTATTTACAGAGTCGTCACTTGGAATTGAGTTATGGTGTTCCAAGTCACCTTATTGAATCCCTAATCAAAAGGAAATGACTCTTTGTTGGCCTGCGAAAATAGAAGACTGGTTAAGGAATTCTGTTGACCGAGGGGAAGGTGTGAGGCACCCCTCGAGTCCCGTGGTTCTAGCACGGTCGCTTTTATTGACTTATATTTAACTAAAGCCACTTTGATAAATATGCTGGGCCTAGATTTGCTCATTTTTAATTCACAAACTAATTTTCATTGTATCACTGTTTCTCATTATTCATACATACCATGACAAATACTCATCAGTGAAAGAATTAACGTTTCAATAAGGAAAGGAAAATTAATGAATTTGCAAAGCCAATAGGAAATGAGTTTTAAACCAACCGAACGAACCGTTATCTTATTAGTTAAGGCTTCACGACTTTATTATATTTAAGCAATAAGCAACATTTTTTACAAAAAACATATAAACTAGTTAGATCCAAAGATATCAAATATTAACCAACAATTATGTAATAATTCTGGATGGACAGATTGTTTTATACTCTTTTAAAAAAAAAAATTCTAAAGACCAGTAAAAACATAATAATGCTCTTAAATATATACTAATAGAGACCTTCCATTTGTTTAGTAAATGCATTTTCATTTAATAGTAGAATTTGGTCTAAAGGAGCAATTTCAGCTAAACAAAAAGCCATAAGTACGTAAGAAATATATATGCATATTAGTTCATTAACAATTCAAAAAGAAAAGAAACGAAACTAGACAATCCTCTATCACTCAATCATAGCATCAATTTTTATTTTATTTTATTTTTTTATCTAAAACTTAAATGTTTGTTATTGTCACAAAATGGCGTTAAAATTTCTTCTTTTTTTTTTTATTCACTAAACTCTTTAGCACATTCACTAATATAGCAGTGATTGGTATATTTTTTTTTTTTAAATGATAATGAGAAACATATTAAATTATTGGACTTAATAAATCTTCCAATAAGGACAACAATCAGCTCATAGGAAATTTGGCAAATTAGGCAATAATCAAAATAAAAGGATTTCACGTAAATGATCGGGATTGTATAGTAAGAACAAAGTATATGAAGTCATCGAATATCTTCTTCATGCTTTGATGACAACGTTATAACAATAAAATAAATATAAAAGAATTGAATAAGAACCTGTATAATACACTAATCGAAGATGAAAGCAAGAATGGTGTTATCGAAAACTCGAAATGGAAACTCGACTAAACTCTATATCTTTTTCCTTCTGTATTTTCCTCTCAACTTGTACTATCTTTCTCTGCAAATTTTCGTGCACTCTTTTTCTTTCAGTGTAGTTTTTCTTGCCAAGTTTTTTTTTTTTCCAAAATGTTGTTTTTCACTCCAACTTTCTTTTTTCTCTTTTTGGTTTTTTCCAAGTTTTGTGTTTGAATGTTTGTTTTCTGTGTTGTTCTTCACTCTGATAGTGTAAAAAGTGTCTGATGATAGACTGTACGTAGAATTCTTTGCTCTTTGGGGAGAGGGTGAAGAGTCTATTAATAGAGAATTCTTTGGGGGAACGGTTAAAGTTATCAGATAAGGGGGGAAGATTTAAAATTTAAATATTTATTTTATTTTCCTTTTTTTTTTCTTTTTCTTTTTTAATAGAAGACAATAATAATAATAAATAAATAAATAAAAATAATAATAAATATAATAATAACTAATTAATTTTTATATTTAAAAACTATAATAAAATAGTATTAAAACTACTAATTTATTTATTAAAATTTAGAATAAATAGTATGTATATATATATATATATATATGTATTAAATTTTTGTATTATTTTTAAAATTAGGATAAAAAATAAAAATAAAAATAAATCTCAAAATTAAATTTATTTAATTATTGAATTTTTAACTAAAACTTTATTAAAATTAAAATAAAATAAGAAATTAAATAATATTATACCAAATATAAATATTTAATAGAAAAAATAAATTAAAATTCGAGGAGGATAAAAAATCACGTGTCTACAGAACCCACTAAAAAGCAATATTTTAAATATTTTTTTAGTGAGTGTAACACATTCGACCCCCGCCAGCTGCCATGTTAGCTTCCACTCTGTCTCGTCAGCTTTCACGTTATTTTCTGATATTACATTAAATTTTATGTCATTTTTAAAATTCTACATAAGAAATTAAATATTAAAAATAAATTTAATTAAATAATTTTTTTTTATAAATTGTAGAAAATTTAAATAATCATGTCACATCTGGAAAGTGAAGACAAGGTAACAGATTTGGGGGAAACTATAAAACTAACTTTTTCTTACCTTTTTACAAAAAGTAATTTAGTGGTGATGTGATAAAATATTGACTTTTTTATTTCAATATTTGGATAAATCATAAGAATTTGTTACGTTTTATATATTTTTTTATAATTATAATAAATTATTACGTTTTACAAAAAGTCAACTCCGTTAGTTGATCGTTAAGAAAAAAGTGAAAAACATAATAATTTATTATGTTTAGCCTATTTTGATAACTTATTAAATAGGTGACCTATTTTGGTCACTTTATTCATAACTTGGCTTATTTTGATTCCGAGTTCAACTCTATACACCAAATAATCTACTACATAAGTTGAGGAAACATATATGACAATGATCTATTTAATGTAACAATTATTAAATTGAATAAATAAATAAATAAATAAATAATACTACATCAAAATACATGATTTATAATATATCCTAACAATTGTAACAATTCAAATCTTCTTGAAAACACTTATAGAAAGTTTTTTTTTTTTTGGAAACTCCAGAAAAATTCGCAGCCGCTACAACCTTTGCCACACAGCCTCTGCCCTTCGGGTGAACACTTTGTGCGCATTGGGTAAACCCCTCACTGTACAATCGCTCATAAAAAAAGATTGGATAAAGCCTACAAGCCATAAAGCTTATTGTCTTATAGAAAATTCTTTCGTTTGCTCATGGGAGAGGCTTCAACTATCTTCAAGAAGCGTATTATCGTCCCTCTAAGCCAAGCAAGTTTATTTTGAATTTCTTATACAATTATCATTATTGTTCTAACAATTTGAGGATAGTTGTCTCAATGCTTCTATATCAATATCAAATAGTATTCTATCTTTGCCTAATCCTAATTTTGAAATATTTGATGGCAAAGACTTTCCTAGATGGCGTGGAAAGATGAAATTCTTTTTAAGAAGATTAAAGTTGGCATATGTTCTTGAAGAATCTTGTCCTAATGCTCCTAGTTCTGAGGTAGCATCTGACGAGGCTACTTTGATTAAAGAACAAATTGCCAAGTGGCAATATGATGATTATTTGTGTAAGAATTATATTCTTGGAGGAATGTCCAATAAATATTATGATCAATATTATGTTAAATACAAATATGTTAAAAAGATATGGAACACTCTTCAAGCTATTTATTTAACAAAAGAGGCAAATTTTAAGAAATTTCTCGTTTCAATTTATATGGAGTTTAAAATGGTTTATGACAAGTCAATCACTGAACAAGTACAAGAATTTCAACTTAGAGCTAATAAAATTTCTATATCTGAAATTGCTCTTGATGAAAACTTTCATGTTGGTGCAATTATATCAAAACTTCCTCTATCATGGAAAGAGTACCGAAGCTCTTACACAAAAAGGAAGATTTGACTCTTGAATAATTATTGCAACACTTGCAAATTGAATAAGAGACATGATGGTACGATAATAATAGTTTGAAGAAATCTGTCATGAAAGCTCATATGGTTGAAGAAAAATCAAACAAGAAGGAATCTGAAAATAAGAATTTCTCAAAGGCAAAGAAGGCTACAAATTTCAAGTGTAATGGTGCCAATTTTAAATCTGGTGAATGTTATCATTGTCACAAAGTTCGATTACCAGATCAACATTTAACCAAGATTGGCTATAGAGGAGTAGATTGTGTGTTTATTGGTTATTCACAAACCAGTAAGGCTTATAGATTTTTAAATCTTGAGACCCCAAGTCCTCACGCAATTATTGAATCTTTACATGCTAACTTCTTTTAGCATATATTTTTCATGAAAAAAGATTGTTTTGAACAAGATTCAAGTTCTTATATTTCTCCTCTTAAAAGGAAAATAATAGAGCCATTGGAAGAAAGTCAACCAAGACGTAGTTCAAGATCAGCCAAATCAAAAAACTTTGGACCTGATTTTCAAGCTAATTTGGTTGAAAAGGATACTAAAAGTTATGCTGAAGTTATGCCTTCATATGATGCTCCATTTTGACGTGAAATCATTGATGATGAAATGCATTCTATATTGTCCAACAATATATGGATCTTATCAGATCTTCCTCCTGGATGTAAATCAATTGGTTGCCGGTGGATTTTTAGGAAGAAAATAAAATTTGATGGTACTTTAGATAAGTACAAAGCCCGTTTGGTAGCTAAAGGTTTTACTCAATTTAAAGATATTGATTATTTTGATACTTTTGCACCTGTAGCTCGAATGACCTATATTTGTCTCCTGATTGCTTTAGCAGCAATTCATGGTCTTTTGATTCATCAGATGGATGTAAAGACTGCATTCCTGAATGGAGATCTAGACGAAGAAGTCTACATAAAACAACCAGAAGGATTTGTCAATCTTGGTCAAGAACATAAAGTTTGTAAGCTTCTTAAATCTCTTTATAGATTAAAACAAGCTCCAAAAAAATGGCACGATAAATTTAAAAAAGTTATGATTTCTAACGGCTACTTAATCAATGGTGGAGATATCTACATATTTAGTAAATTTTAAGAAAATTCTGGTGTTATAATATGTCTTTATGTAGATGACATGTTGATCTTTGGAATTGATATCGAAAGAGTCAAAGAAACAAAATATTTTCTTGCTTCTCAGTTTGAAATGAAAGATCTTAGAGAAGCTAATATAATTTTAGGCATCAAAATTGTAAGATTAACAAATGGACTCTTACTCAATCAAGTTATATTGAGAACGCTCTAAAAAGGTTTGGTCATTTTGACGATAATCCTGCTCCTACACCATTTGATCCTAGCATCAAACTAGTGCAAAACTCTGGTGATATTCTTGATCAATTGATATATTCTTAAATTGTTGGGAGTCTTATGTATGTCATGCATTGTACCAGGCCAGATATTGATTATGCAGTAGGAAATTTGAGCAAGTTTACTGGTAACCCTGAAGTTGAGCATTGAAATACCTTAATTTGTGTTTTAAGGTATCTGAAGGGTACAATTAATGTTGGCCTGCATTATTCTACTTTTTCAGTAGTTCTTGAAGACTACAGTGATGCTACCTGGAATTCTGATCTGACTGACTCTTAATCTATTACTGCTTGGATTTTTACTTTGGCTGGAGCAGCAATATCTTGGAGATCAAAGAAGCAGACATGTATTACTCACTCAACCATGGATTCAGAATTTATCGCTATGTCTTCTGTTAGAGAAGAAGTTGATTGGCTGTGGAGTATGCTGATAGATATTCCATTATGGGGTAAGCTAATACCACCTTTGATTATATATTGTGATAATAAAGCTGCTATATTTCGATCTTCAAGTGATTGTTATAATGGCAAGTCAAGACAAGTTCGTCTCAAACACAATCATGTGAGAAGATTATTGGAGGATGGCATAATATTGCTTCAATATGTGAAGTCCAAACTCAATTTAGCAGATCCATTGTCTAAAGGGTTAGGCAAGGAATTGGAGGTACAAACTTGTAATGGGATGGGAATAAAGCCTGTTGTAGATTGATTGTACTTTATGAAAATCCTACCTAATGATGTAATCTTAGGTTCAAAGGGAAAAACAAGTAAAGTTACAATTGTGCAGCACATCTATAAAATTTTCTTTTTCCCTAGAGAGTGAGTAGATGTGCATAAGTTGAGATTTTTTCTCTTGATAAATCTATAAGACCGATCTCGGTTGGAGTAAATAATAATACTCTTGATAGATGTAACAGTATTCCTACAAAAGAGAGGAATGAGATTATATTCTCTTAATAAGTCTATACATAGATTTTGGTTGGAGTGTGTAGGAACACTCTTGATAGATTTACTGATACTTTGCTATAAAGGAGGATGAGATTAATTTCTCTTAATGAAATTCATAGACTATTTGGTCGGAGTATGAAAAGTTACTCTTGATGAATTCACCGCACTAAGTGCGAAGTGGAGGCCGCTTCAGTAAGATTTTAACAGAAAAATCTTAAAGCACTTAGCTAAAAGGATTCAGGACACATGGTCGTAAGGTGTCAAAGAATTTTGATTTTCACCGGAACAGAGTAATATGCGTGGAGTATTCTTCTACTTCATTCAATGAACCACTTAGTTCAAGATTTGTTCACTGAGTAGTCAATGATTTAGAAAGTCTTCACTAGCTAATGGTTCAAGTCCAAAAGACATCATTATTGATACATGTTGCTAGATTGATGTCTCAAATGAATTTTGTTTTTAAAGATAAAATTTCTTGAAACAAGTGGGGGATTGTTATTGTTAAAGATTGTGTTTCAATAAATTTTTAAACAAATACATCGGTTAAAGATTTTTAGTTATGTTTCAATTAATTTTTGAAACAAATGCATTAGTTAAAAGTATGGAGTTACAAAGAACATGAATTTGACAAATCCATTCTTCTTTATATTATACGTTTTAGGTTCTTGAAAGAAAGTTACTTTTTGTTTTAAAGTATTCATGAATCTATTTACTATTGATTAATTAATACTTTTATCTTGCATGAAAATTTTACCCTATAAATAGTGTTTCTTTTGTTTGGAAAGATAAGCACTCAAAAAATTACTTCCCCTTGAAAAACATTTGAGAGACATTGATCAAAAGGTGAAATCACCATTTCATGAATAGAAGAGCAACATTCTTGAATGTTACTTGTTTTGTGGCTTAGTTGAATCCCGAAGATAGAGTTGTTACTAATTCTTCCGTTTGCTCGTGGGAGAGACTTCAACTATCTTCAAGAAGTGTATTATCGTGCCTCTAAGCCAAGCAAGTTTATTTTGAATTTCTTGTACAATTATCATTATTGTTCTAACAGTATATTATTTCATCTGTCTCAAAATACTTGTTGTTCTTACTAAAGTATTTGTAGTTATTTTAGAAGTTTACAAGCTAAAATTAATGATGTTTTTTCAACTTTACCCTTAACAATAATTGTTTTTGAAGATTATAAACTCCTCAGTTATGTCACATAAATACAGTAAATATTCAATGAAAAAAAAAATATCTTAGTAATTAAATAAAGATAAACTAGTCAATCCTCCTAATCAATATTTTTTAAAGCAGTGTGTAAATGAAAAATACGATAAATATTTTGAGAAGAAAGGGGTAATTATTAGAAGTTAGTAATCTTCCCCAAAAAAGAAAAAGTAAATTATTCAAGTGATATTCCAATGTTTGGAGTGCTGAACAAATAGCATGCGTTGCGGTGACGGACCTCTACTCTCCGATCTCAGGACCTTCTTTGGAACTTGTTCAAATATATTCCATCTCCTCCAAAACGGTACATTATGCATGTCACAACTTTGAGGGTGGTTTTGCCTCGAGAATTATTCAATTGTTGACCACCAAGGACTTAAATTTTATCACGTTTCTAAATTTAAAGAATTTATTAGTTGGGTCATCAAAATGAATTGGGGAAATTTAGTGCACCAAGCTCTATTATTATGAGCAGTGAAAAGAGTAAATCAACAAAAATTTATTATATGAAGTGTTATTTTACATTTTTGCCCAAAGTGGGTACTATATGTTTTCCAAATATTGGGGAGGAGTGATATTCATTTCAATTTTAAGTGCCTTCTATTCATTTTCCTTTTGAGTGCTTGTATGAAAATTTTGTTGGAATAAGCTTTTATTCTCTTCGATCGCTTTTACTTGTCTCAAATTTTCTAATTATATTTATACTTTTACTGATCACTTTTGACATATTGAGAAAAAACAACCTTTTTTTTCCTATTTTACCTTTAGTATTAATTATTTTTTCTCCAAATTAATTTCAATATACAATATAAATATCATTTAATAGGTTATTATGGTAAAATGGTCATGTCATTACTTATTTTTCTGTGTCAAGTTAAACTGTGACAAGTAAAAAAAAAGAAATGTATGAATAGGTTGGAAATTCAACACCTACTATATACATATACATGCATAAAAATGACTTTGATCTAGAGTATACAGTAAGATTTTCTAGCAGAGGATTCGGATCCTTGCGCCTCTTAGCTCTGCCCTTAAAGGAGTAGCAACTAAAATGGTCAATTATAATGAAACCTTTGTGAAACGTGTACAATGATCATGTTAAACAGTCCATGGAATAAGAAAGTAAAAATTATTGGTCAGAACAGTAAAGTGTTTAGGAAAACAGCAAGTGAGTTGAAAACAATAAAGTACTCGATGGATCATGACACAAAAGACAAGTAGTTTAACTTTAAGAACTAGGAATCTTGACGTTTAAGGAAGCTTTGCAAGTCGACCATCCCCATAAAACAGATTAGTTAATTGGCTATATCCCATTTGACTAAGTTTGTTTCCAACACATGTCAAGAAAAATTCAGCCCTTTACAATATGCACTAACCAACAAATCTTCTAAGTAGCTCATTTTCCTCTACAACTTTTGGAGAATACTAAAGTAATTAATACTGGTTTTTTTTTTTTCTGAGGCCAAGCATATGGCATATGCGTTGATAGGATGTGCTGCAATTGTCCTCCTTTCCTTCTACTTTGGCTTTCTTGATTTTCATTCCTTTGGTTATGGTTTCGGTCCTTGCTTGTACATTACACCCTCAGAGTTCTTATGTACTATCATTTTCTTCTTCTTGGACTTGGGGATCTTTTGCATTATTGAACTCCTTTTCATTAAGGTCTTTGGCAAGTTATGAAGAGAAAGATCAGCATTTGCATGTAGTTGGTCTAGTTCTTTTCAATAACTCATTTCATCAGAAACTAGGAGCAAAAGACTCACTATCTAATCGACCTCTCGGAGTAAATTTCACTTGTTCTTGTTATTATTTGGTTCTGTTTTCCATATTATGAGGTTACTTATCTAATGTTTTCGATTTGTTCTGTGTTTTGCTACCTTATTTAGGAAGGAGTTGAAGATATTTGGAAGGAGGAAATGAATGAAGGAGAAGAGCATAGTGATGAAACGACTGGATTAATTAAAAGGTATAACAGGTTGGAAAGGCTTAAGGCCATTTTAGCAAAAGCAAGGTCATCCATAAGAGAAGCTGCTAGAAATGCCAGCATGATATTGAATCATCAAGATCCGGATTATGCTCCTCAAGGTCCTATCTATCGTAATGCAAATGCCTTTCACAGGTAATATTTCTATCATTAGATCTTGTTGTAGTAGTATTCGTGTTCAACTTACAATGACATGTTTATTGTTTTTGCTTAAATGTTTGCACTAGGAGCTATCTTGAAATGGAAAATAACTTCAAATTATATGTGTACGAGGAAGGTGAACCTCCAATATTCCACAATGGTCCATGTAGGAGTATATATTCAACAGAGGGAAGGTTCATTTATGAAATGGAAAAGGGAAATATGTACAGAACAAAAGATCCAGAGGAGGCCTTGGTGTATTTCCTCCCATTCAGTGTGGTTCTAATGGTTAGATACCTATACGTCTCTGGTGCACACATGCATGCCATTGGTAGAACAGTTGCTGACTATATTCATGTCATCTCTTCAAGATACTCCTTCTGGAATACAAGTTTTGGTGCTGATCACTTCATGCTCTCTTGCCATGATTGGGTAAGCAAAATATTTTGAAGTTGTCAAGTATCTTTTTCGGTAGAGTTTAAATTCTATGTACTGAAAGTATGATTGGTCAACTATCAAATCACCCAAGGATAACTACAAGTATAACTGTCTAACTTGGAAAATTGAGCAGCAACCTGCTACTACAGGAAAAAACACTACTAGCGTAAAAGTTTTTCACAGTATCAGTGTATATAAGTTTAGTCGTTTCCTATATGAGAATTTTTATAGTTACAATTGAGATCAACTGTTTTTTGTTAAGTGAGAAGTACAACTAATTTTCAGGGGCCACACACGACTTCATACGTGCCACATCTCTTCAACAATTCAATAAGAGTTCTATGCAATGCTAATACATCGGAAGGGTTTAATCCTCAGAAAGATGTATCATTAGCCGAAATTAATCTCAAGACAGGTGATATAACAGGACTCACTGGAGGTCCATCTCCATCAAGACGATCAACTCTTGCTTTCTTTGCTGGTGGTTTACACGGTGCCATAAGGAATGAACTGATGCAACAATGGAAAGGAAAAGACCAAGATGTTTTGGTTTACGAAAAACTTCCTCCAGGAAAATCTTATGAATCCATGTTGAAGAACAGCAAGTTTTGCCTGTGCCCGAGTGGCTATGAGGTTGCAAGCCCGAGAGTTGTTGAATCAATCTATGCAGAATGTGTTGCCGTGCTGATTTCAGATGGTTATGTACCACCATTTAGTGATGTCCTGAACTGGAATGCTTTTTCTGTGAAGGTGGATGTGAAAGACATACCGAATATCAAGAAGATATTGATGAGCATTTCTCAGAGTCAGTACTTGAGAATGCACAGGAGAGTGAAGCAAGTTCAAAGGCATTTTATGAACAATGGATCCCCAAAAAGATTTGATCTTTTTCACATGATTGTTCACTCCATTTGGCTAAGAAGATTGAATATAAGAGTTCAGGATTAAGCACTTCAATGTAGGTGACAGGCTGGAAATCCTGCACAAGTGATCAATTTTGACCATTTGTGGTTGATTTCTGCTTTCTGACACACTTGTTTTGCCTTTTGCACTCAAGTCTTGTAAACTAGTGCTCTCAATTTTGTTGGATTAGATGTGCACTGGCAAAATAATAAAGCCTGCATCTTCAAGTCTATTTTCAGGTTTTACTTAATGCGATCTAAAGAATCAGGCAAGATATAGATCTATGTATTCACATCTTTGTAGCAACTGAAATGTTTTGCGTAAAAGAAAAAATAAAGGAAATGGAATTCCTTTTCTTTGGAATACATATAAGATAAGTCATACAAAAAGGATAACAGTAACCCTTCCATTAACTACGTCATGTCATATGCCCCTTTAAGACTTTAACATTAACTACGTCATGTCAACGTGTACCACGTTAAAAAAATAAAAATTATATATTTAATTTAAACATAAAAAAATCAAATAACAATTTAAATATCGGTCATACCCAAGCAGCTGGAACAGTAAAACACTATAGTCTGCATCTACAGTGTGAGCCATCTATTTCAACTGCAGTGTACAGGTTTACACAATACCTGTGCTCGTGAGCTATAGAAAGATGCTCCATGAATTAATACTTGAACTGAGAAACCTGGCCGTACATTATCATCATAAAAATAAACAATTAATTAAAAGAAAGTCTAAAGGAATATAAGCAAATAAATATGGTGGTAATTGTGGCGGTCCTTCAATATATCGAAGGCCTTAAGTCTTAACGGCTAAGTTATGGTGGTCATTTTGTACATCAGTTTCTCTTTGGAACAGCATCTCAAGTCAATACTGCATTAAAGCTTCCGATAGAAGAAAACTCATCTTCTTGTATAAAAATGCATTTGGGCAAGTGGGGTCACAACCAAAACAATCTTCCAATTGTGGTAATGAGTATGGAAATTGTGTCCAATGACGTTTTAAGGACTATGGGTTTTTTCCATTGTCTCTAGGTGCTGGTGTTGCAAATCCGACAATGGAGATGTTGGAACATGTTCTTTTGGGAAGTCCAGCAGCTACAGAGATTTGAGATATTTAATCATATAGGTATGTAATCATATAGCAAGCGTTCTTAGTGGCTTCATATACAACAAGAATACTGGTTATGGGTCGGAATAAAGAGACAAACCTGCTCCTTTTAATGTTCATTTCAAAGGTGATTCCATACCTATCAAATGAAGTTCTTCGCAAAAGAGTTGCAGTACCTTGGCAGTGGATCAGTAGGGTCATAAGCTGAAACATCTGATGGAGTCCATTCATGGAGGATTGAAACTTGTTTGTAGAGAGAGGAAAGAATTTGCTAATGCTGTGGTGAATTTATGTGTTGGATACTAACAAAGACTTAAAAGAGTCCTGAAGCTCCTACTGCATTCAAAAAAGTGGTCAATCAAGACAAGGCACAATTTCCTAATTTCCGAAGAGTTAGCTCGGTGCATTCACAGGTTTCTTTCTGTCATGTGTTCTTGAATGCCGCCAGTATAGGATCCTATCTGTAGCATGTCTCAAGTGAAAACTTTGTAAATATTCTGGTGTATCCAACAAAATCCTAGTTTTCCTTTCAGATCGACTTCAAGAAAAAGATTAGGTCATTCCGGCTAATTAAATTTCACAATTCTCCTCTCCGAACAACCATCCCTCCACCTTGCTGGCCCATCTGGGGCAAGAAAAATGCGTCATCATTAATAATACCAAATAGCTATCATAGTTCTATTAGTCATAAGATAAGCATCATATTCTTCACACAGCTAGATCCAAAGCATGAATTGAACTTCAAATGTCAGGATTCAAACTTCCAAAAAGTGAGTACATTTCCAATAAACAGTTTTGTTACATAGTTGCCAGTTTGTGTGAGCAACACAAAATCATCTACAGTTAAAAAAATTAAAGAGGAAAGTACAGTATAACCTACAATGTATGTGAACTATTTTTTAAGTTCAGGAAAGAATGAACACAATTTTTTCCACCCAAAATGTGTACAATTTTCCCACCTTCCAACCCAAGAATTCTAGACAAAAAAATCAAGCATCAGCACATCTTGTTGGTGCATATCCCAATCTGGATCTCTTGGTGTCATATAAGATATGAAAATTCTGCTGTTGATAGTTTCCAATTATGGACAAAGCAGACCGAGGAGTCCCAAGAATTGCCAAACAAACAATATCCTCTGGTTCGAGTTTGATGTAATAGTTCTCGATAGGGAAGTTCCATACGGCTCCATCACCAAACACAATTCCAAAGGAGGGAAATTCCACGTTCTTCACTCCGGACACATTGTAACATGGATTCAGAATAGGAAAGTCTTGTACAATGGGATAGCCCTCGACCTTATTCACAAATGCCTTTTTTATAATCTCATAGGCTGGTTCCGCAAAGTAACTCAGTGTGGTTCCTGAATCAATGATTGTACCACCAACACCTTCCGGAGACAAATTCCACGTCTCCTTTGGTATATTCAGTACCTCTCCTCCAACTATGACAGATTTTATCTGCACATAGTAGAAAGTTTCCAAAGAATTTTCTTTGCCACCAACCAATGAAGTAAAGTTCAATTGTGGATGCTTCAAAAGGTCCTTATCTTCACCAAAAATCAATTTGCTGCTTACACTAGAATTGCTATTCCTATCCACAAGGCAGTATGAAAAAGAATGACCATACAAAGATTGAAGCTGAGAGGCAAATGAAAGTGGCCCTCTCCCAAGTCCCAACAAACCAGCTGCACCATGAAACAACCCTCTATTCCAATGACCACAACCAAACATCACATCTTCCACCTTCCTAAACTCGCTCCCACTTGGTGTCGTGAGATTCACAGTAAACGTTTCTAGCGCAAAATCACCCGTCGTGTTTGAGCTATCACCATACCAATAGTAATAAGGACAAGTTTGATGTTGATTCTCCGACTTACAAGGCTGTGGAGGATCAGGAGATGTAACAAATTGACATCTAGGATCATGACAACTTATATTTTTAAAAGAACTAGAATCCTTAGGATCATAATGGGGTCCATTTTGTTCAAAACAATCATAACAAGGAACACATTGAATCCAATTAAGATCGCTACCAGTATCAAGAATCAAAGAAAAATGCCTAGGAGGTGTACCAACAAAAACATCCATAAAATACTCTCCAGAACCAAGACTCACCCCTGATTCCAAAGTTGCCATAAGCTTCCCAGAAAGCTCATAAGACAAAGATTCCGGTACCGGTGAAGCGGCTGCCGGAGTAATCTCAATCCCATTTTTTTCAGTACTTTTAGCAATTCTTGAAACAGTATGCTGATTTTTCTTCTCAACAATCCTTGTATGCAATGTCTGAATCCTACTCAAATCCTTAAAAACTGAGTCTTTAGCCTCAATTTTTTGACCAGCTGATCTATGCCTGAGATCAAATTTCACAGTTTCTTTTTGCTTGTTTCCAACATCTTCATCTGCTCCATAGTTGCAATCTGAGTTTGCAGTAGAAGAAACACCATTGAAGCTAGGATGTTCAGGGAATTCAATTCCAGAAGCACTAGCGTTCAGATTTCTGAAACTGTAAAATCCTTCAGAAGCAACACAACCAGAAGAAAAAGTCAAGAATATAAACAACAAAATGAAAAGATAGAACTTTGTCACCATCATTAATACTTCAAGAAAGTATCACTAAATGGAAAATCCCCAAAAACCCAGAAAAATGAGCTGGATTAGAACACAGGAAGATGTATAACACAGGAAAAATCTCCTTTTTTTTTACTTTCTTTTACGGTATGCTTAAACAGCAGAAAGTAAAAAAATCTTCAAGAAAGTATGAGTAAATGGAAAATCCCCAAGAACCTAGAAAAATGATGTGTGAAAAAGGAAAGTGTGACAAAGTTGTAGAAAAAAGAAATATGTAAAAGAAATAGTAATAAAGAGGGTGATCTGGGTGTTGTTGGTATATGAGATGTGTGCGTAGAATTAAAATAAAAAATGGACTATGGAGGAGTTTGAATAACGACTTTGAATGTCGTCTGGTATTTTAATCTACTAGGGTCCAGTTACGCGCTTTCCACCAAGCCTCACCAATTTTTAGATTTTTTAAAGGGAAAAGTATATGGACTAACCATTTTTTAAAAAATGGCCTATAATTGAAAAATGAACAGCTTAGGTCAGTTGGTCTAATTTAATATTTTTTTTTTAGCTATTTGGCTTAATTGGGCATATGTAATCTATATACTCAATTGATACACTTTTATAACAAATTGATACACTTTTATATTATATTGATACAATTTTAAAAAAAAAAGAAAGGAAACTCTATGCAAACTCATGTAGTCCCTATACCTAATTGATACTCTTTTATACTACATTAATACATTTTTATACTATATTGATACACTTGCAGTGTCCATATACTCAATTGATACTCTTTTATACTAGATTGATACATTTTTAGAATGCATATAGAAACTATATATAGTCGTATAAAATATGTACCTAAATAATAGTTGTAATTAAAAATTATATAAAATGTGTATAAAAATGCTATAATTATTTATAGAATATGTATATATATAGAAATTGTATCATTATTATAAATATATATATCTTTAACAATTGTATTATATTAAAAGTATATGGTATTGTATTTTATTGTATAAATAAGTAAAACTAAACAAAACAAATAGTATCTTATTTTAATAATGTTGGTGAATGCAAAATAATCTGGAAAAAAAAAGCAATTACTCAATAGTTTAAAAGAATAAAAATGAGTAGAATCTTTAGAAAAGAAAAGGAGCCAAAAAAAAACATTAATACAAGTGCTCACATAAAAATAAAAGAAAAGTGGAATTCTCCCTTGATAAAAAAAAAAAAAATCAACATGAAATTCTTTAAAAATAAATACACATCATATAATGTGAAATACCAAAACAATGGCCATTCGGTTGGAATTAGTTTCCCGAGTGGCTGTTTATAGGAGGTTTAGAATTTAGGTGCTAGTTTTGTGAAATTATTTTAGTTTTAGGTGTTATTTTTATTCTTTCCCCTTTTTTAAATATATCCCCTTATTATAAATAGTATATATATATATATATATATATATATATATATATCAGTTTTTTGATTTATGATTAGTTAATGATAAATTGATAATAGTAAATAACGGGCATGAGACAACTATTTCAAATAAACGTTAGGAATCAATAAATTTCTCTCTACTATCACAAGATGAGAGATAACTATTTCAAATGGACGTTAGGAATCAATAAATTTCTATATAATATCACAAGATGAAGGCATATGAATCTTCTATTATTTTTTAATTCTATTTCCCAAGTTTTAGCATGTTTATGTTGCATAATTGTAGAGGTTTTTTTACTTCATGTATCTAATATTCATATGAAAAAGGCGAAATGATCAGATGGACCCTTGTACTTATCGAGTTTGTAATATGGACACTTAATTATCTTTTTGTCATCTGAACCCTTTAACCCATTAAAATATAATATTTTAAAATATTTGACGCATATGTACATTAAATTATTGAGTTGGAAAAACGTGTATTTGCACGCTTTTTAAAGAGAGTGAAATCAAAAAATTTTACCTTAAAAATATTTTTTAAAAATTTAAAAATAGTTAATTAAAAAAAAGACAAAAAAAAAATCTAAAATCCCACACTTCTTCTTCTTTGACCCCTTCCCTTTCCCCCACCCCCACCCAGCACCCCCCATCCAACACCAACTAACAATTTCTCTCCCATTTTTCGTAGCCCCCACCCACCACCACCACCATCACCACCACATCATCTAGCCAACGATTCCCCTTCCGCCTCCCCCATCCTCTACCCTCCACGCAGCACTGTCATTCCCCTTTCCCCCTCCCCATCCCCATCCCCACCCCAAACAAAAACTCACTTCACGTCCCTTCCCTCGCTAAATAAATCTCCAACTCCAATATCAACTCCTCTAACACAACCACCTATTTTCTTTGTAAATTATCTTTTTTTCTATGAAAAGTAAATATAGGATAATTTGAACCTCCCAGAAATGCATTTGGACCTCCAGGAATGTCGAACAATGATTCGTCTTATCGAGTTGATTTCTGGGTAGGACTCCATTGAAAACTTCTTTGAAGAACTATGTAGTTGATGTAGATGCTTTCTCCAATGCTTGCAAAATGATCTCAGAAAATTATGTAACCCTCTTATTTATAGTTTTAGGGGATAGGTAGTACAAGTGTAAACAACCTTTTCTGCTTCATTCTGATTGGTCCTTTTAATTAACAAGCTTATCACAATTGTTGTGTGATAAGGTTGCTTGTGATTTACCATAAATTTTCATTTGGGACATCCGACGATGTTTCATTAGTTGTTGAACTTGACTTGGCTTGCCACATTCTTAAACGGAGGCCTCATCTTGTTGGTCTTTGATTTGATTGGGATGCCACATCACTTGACACGTGGGGTGAGTTTGGGCTTCAAGGTGAGATGGACCTTAATGAGAAATAAAATGGGTTTATTATTTTTACAGACCAAACTAATTTTAGACCCAAGAAAATATGAATCAAAATTTAAATTTTATATGAATTTGATCTAATAAATTTTACGTGTCTACAGATTCCTCCTACTTCAAGGCCGTTAAGGTGTTTGATTTTTCAGACCTTTTATAGACGGGATTTGAACTATTCATGAAGCTTTTTTTTGTGTGTGTGCGTAAATTAATCCTCGTAAAATTAAATATTCAAATTTGACGAGAATAAATTGTAGCTGTACTCTTCAATCGTGTCTCAATTTTCCTTATTGATGTGCTAAAGTCAACCAATTAATACACACCGAAGCTCCCTTTTTTGGCATGACTTGAACATTTTCTTCAAAATCCAATTTCTCAAAGTCATGATAATTCGGGTAGAATAACTTAAATCCCTTGATTAGGAATGTAAATTTTGTTTAAAACTAAATATTTCCAATCCATGTAGTATTCGAGCATTAGTCTTAATCAAATTTTAATAGGATTGAATAATGACGTTATTTCACTTCAAAAAAGATTAGGAATTTGACTTATTTTGGATACTTGGACGTCCCAGTCCTTCTTGAAGACAACTTGTTCAACAGATTCCTTTTCAAAATCATACTAGGGCCCTTCAGAGTCTATAAAAAGACATCACTACCTTATTAAGTCATTGTAATTCAGCTTGAGCCGCAATACAACTCACATTCTTCTCCTCTTTTTTGCTCTCTTTCACAATTGAGTTTTCGGGCTGCTTAGGGCATTTGTGAAAAAAATTATAACGCATCGTGGGAGTGTCTAAATCATGAACGACTTATGGTCTTAAAAATAAGACTAGTGAGGCTACGTTCTAAGCAAAAACCGAACTCATATTCTCTCCAGATATGTGCAGGTATCCTTCTGAAATCAGACTTTCAGTTCTGGTTCATCACTTTTTTGTTTGTTTTGGGCAGCCTTACGAAAATTCTCATATCTTATCTTAGTAACATCAAAATCAGGAGTTGTTTTTTGCTTTAGAAACTAGACTTGTAGATCTACTTTTCATGTGGGAATCATAATAAGATTACATTCGAATATTCCTATCTATTGCCCTAAAACCAATCTTCTAATCATGATTCGCCAGTTATATTAGTTTTGCGCAATGTCACAATAAATTTTATATCTCTACATAAGAGTAGCGGAATTAGGAGAGGTTTTTTGTGTTGGAAAGTAGATTCGCAAAGATATGTCTCACGTAGGAATTACAATCAGATTACACCTGAAGATTTCTAGTTATTACTTTAAAACCAGTCTTATAATCTTGGTTTGCTAGTTTTATCAACATTACGTGGCATCTCGATAAATTCTGTATCTCAAAGTAGAAGTATCAAAATCAGGAGCAGTTTTTTGCATTGAAAAATAGACTCACAAAGATACATCATACTTAAAAACCACCATCAGATAAATTATTTATTTTTTCAAGTGATTTTTTTGAAGTTACAGTCTAAATCTTGTGATACTCTCTTTCTAATCAGATTTGAGTACTTCATGAATTTCATCTTCTACTTCAAGCTTTGGGCCGCTTCACTTCTGCAATATGTTTAAGGCTAGACTCGAGCAATATTCATAGTATTACAAGTCCTTTTCTTGTCGAGAAAACTTCATTTGTTAGGAGATAATGAAGAATTCTTTTGCTTTAAAGACAATATCTTCTAAGGACTCCAAATACGCATTCAAGCTTCATGTTTTTTTTTTTTGCTCTTTTGTTTTTTGTTTCCTAACTTGCCTTAACATTTATTTTCTTGTAAAGTTTTAAAGTCAAGAAGGGGCATAATGGTATATGAGGTATGCTATCTAAAAGCTTTTAAATGGCATTATATTGCTGAAACCATCTCAACCACGCCGAGCTTAAACCAATATTTACTGTTGAATCAAAAGACACTTGCCCTGACACCCTTATTTTTGTCAAGCCGAACTAAAGCACCATGACAGAACTAATAACTTCTAAGCGTTGGTACCACTATTTATTAGTCAAGCTGAAGAGTAGGCTCCAACTTTTTCTTTTGCAGGCTTCTGAAAGAGTATGAGTTACTTAGAAGATGCATTAGATGTCCATAATACTTCCTTGAAATGACTTGTCTCTTCTTTGTAATGTCAGGTGTTCTGTTTGAATCACCCATCTTCCTAGAGATCTCGGCGTGTAGGTTCATAGACCATCTCTATTCACAATACTTCAGATTTTTTTGGCACGGTGTCAACCTCTTCTAGGAACTTGGCAAATAATTGCATTAAGAATTCTTTTGTCAGCTTGACTGAAGGATACACAATATATTTCTACAGATCGAATGATGGGACAACATTGTACCAATTAAAGTACGTTCATGGCATAGCCAAAGTCCTTCATTTTTGAACTTTTCTTTTAATTTTCGGATTCAAGTTATTGCCTGCACTTGTGATTTGTATGTTTTGTGTCATATGAACAAATTCTTACCACTTAACCTAAGCTTCATATTGTTGGCACTGACCCCAAAATCTTAGTACATTTGGCCGTGGTTTTATTTTTTTCCCTCTTCTTGTGTTGTAGGTTTATGAGGAAGCTCAAATTTTACCTCATTTACTTTTTTTAGGGGGAGGGCCATACATAGTTTAAAACATACAAGCTAGAAGTAACATGTAGTTTCTGCTCGTGTGCTAGGAGGGTTCAACTTTAGTTTTAGGCTTATTCATCAATGAGCATTTCAACTTGCAGTTTAGACTCGTGCTTTAAGGAATGGTTTAACTTGCAATTTAGGCTCGTGTGTCAAAGAGTATTTTGGGGAAGAATTCCTATAATGTAATTTTCCTTCCAACCCTTTGTAATGAATTATTATTGCACTTCAATTTGGTATTTATTGCCCCATTGGTTGAAGCAGATTTGCACTTGATATTGTGTCGAATTTTGAAAGTTGGAGTTTAGAAATCCCTTGATATTTTTTTCTTTTGTGAGCAAACAATGTCCAAGTGTCACCCTTCTTACTATTGGAGAAGTCATTTGACATAGACTTGTTTGTTGTTTTCTTTAGGACAAGAACCTCAATTGGGTCAGAGCTCCCAAATTGTAGCATGATGATTCCTTCACTTTTTGGTGATGCCACAGAGCACATGGGTTGTAGAGCTTTTGAAATTAAACCTTTTTTATGGTCCAATTTGGCACTAACATGGTTTGCATCAACTATATTGCCATTATCAATGATGACCTTTCCCTCTTATATTAATGTCATGTTCTTTTATTTTAGGATGAAGTATTTTGTGGTGAGATGACTAACATGTGGTAAAATTTGCAATACTTAGGGTTGTTGACTTTGTTAGATTCTTCAGGTCACTTTGACTTAGGGAATTCAATGACTTCTTTAGCTAGAAATTCATCAAGAATTGCAGGAAATCAGAGTCGGGAAAAAGATATACCTTTGCTTGTAACTCCTTCAAGGTTGGTTGATTTTTCACTTCTCGTATTTGTTGCTTTGGAGCTTTCTCTTTCAATTTTTGTCTTGTGGAGGCCTTCATAGAATTCACAGTTATTGCCATGGATTCCCTAATTTGGTCTTTTGACGAGTCATTGAATCTTATGAGATCTTTTCTCAGATCAAAGACAAGTGATGCCATTTTATGACTTGCAATGCTTAACTTTATGTCATGAGTGCGAGTAGCAAATTCTTCAAAAGTTTGAGGCATAATTTCTTGGAGGATATACACAAGTCCCCAATATATCCCTTGAATGCAAAATTCAACTGTGGAAGTTTCATAAATTTGATCCTTGCAGTCAAAGCTCAATGTTCGCCAGCGATTTATGTAGTCCACTATAGACTCATCTTTATTTTATCTTGTGTTTGTCAACTCCATCATACTGTCCGTACAGCGGGTGCTATAGAAATGATTTGGAAACTGACTTTCTAGTTGCACCCAATAATTAATTGATTCAGACTTCAAGTTTGTGTACCAATCAAAGGCGTTGCCTTTCACAGAGCGAACAAACTACTTGATATGAAAATCACCATGTGGACTAGCACTACAACAAATCTCAATGAAATGAGTGATGTGTTGCCTTGTATTTTCCTTTCCATCATTATTGAAACTTTGGCGGTTGATATCCAATTGGCATCGGTAAGCCCTCGATTCGCTTAGAATATAACTTTGAGTATCCTACAAAACTATGTAACGGACCGTCGTATTATGCCTTGATGGTATTTGCAATTATATCTTGTAGTTGTTGAACTGTGAGAGGGACACTAAAGTGGATCGATCAACGCATTGATTGCCACTTGACTTGATGAGAGACTCACTATCAAATTTTTCTTGCAGTGTTAGATTATAATTTGACTCTACAATTATAATTTGACTCTCCAGGATTGCAGAGATCTAACTTGCTCATAAGATGGGTGATTTGAAGATCCTTCTCATCAACAGACTTCTTCAAGGCTTCAATAGTTTGATCCATTATCACAAACTTCTTATCCATGTCAACTGCACCAACCATGAAGGTGTTGACTTCCGTTGAAGTTGAAAAATTCATTAAGTCCTCTGATTCTCCAAAGTTGAAGACAGTTTCAGACAGCTCGTCTGATAACATAGATCCAAGGTTGCCCCCCGGGGGTTTTAGTTACAGCCAAAATTTGAGAGATTTTCTCCTTTTTCTCATCTCTAAAAAGGTGAAGTATTGAGATTCATCCAAAGCACAAGCATTGAGAATATGTCGATAGATGGGGCCAACAAGTTTGATCTCAATAGATGTGGCAGTAGTAGACTTCTTGCACAAAATGTCATGAATTTTTTAAAGTCTATTATAGTAGTTGGATTTATATTTTTCCAATTTGTAGAAAGAAGAGATGAAAAGCAGAACTGATCCCACTAGACGTGCCAAAATTTATTCGCAATAAATTTTTATAGTGCTGAAAATCAGCTACAAGAAAAAATAAATAAAAGAAGATAAATTTTACTTAATGAATGTTGTGAGTATAATTCTGTTGTTCTCTTGATTCTTCTCTCCTAAGTTTTTTTCGTAATTAGAGAGCCTTTCATGGCGTGTTTCTCAAATTCTTCTCTCCTAAGCTTTTTTTGTGATTCAAGGACTTTTCATAGTGTATTTCTCAAATATAAGATGATTTGAACCTCCTAGAAATGCATTTGAATCTCCAGGAATGTCAAACTGCAATTCGTCTTATCGAGTTGATCTACAGGTAGGACTGCGTTGACAACTTCTTTGCAGAAATATGTAGTTGATGTAGATGCTTTCTCCAATGCTTGCATAATAACCTCAGAAAATTATATAACCCTTTTATTTATAGTTTTAGGGGGTAGGCAGTCCAAGTGTAAATAACCTCTTCACCTGTATTCTAATTAGTCCATTCAATTATCAAGTTTATCACAAATGTTGTGTGATAAGGTTACTTGTGATTGGCCACAAATATGTCATTTGGGACATTTGGCGATGTTTTATTGGCTGTTAAACTTGACTTGGCTTGCTACATTCTTAAACGGGTGGTCTCGTATTGTTGGTCTATAATTTGGTTGGAATGCCATATCACTTGACACGTGCGTGAGTTTGGGCTTCAAGGTGAGATGGACCTTAATGAGGAATAAAATGGGTTTATTATTTTTACAGCTCAAAATAATTTTAGACCCAAGAAAATATGTATCAAAATTCAACTTTTATATGAATTTGATTCAATAAACTTTACATGTCTATACATGTCTATAGTCTACTTTTACATATTTAAGGGTTCAGATGATAAAAGATAAGTAGAAGTGTTCACATTACAAACTCAAACAAGTATAAGGGTCCATCTGACCATTTCGCCTAGAAAAATTTACATCTTTAAATAGAAAGGTCAATCTTTAAATAATCAAAGAGGCAAGCCGTTAAAGAGTAGATAGATATCTTGGTAAAGAAAATCAAAAACTGATCACACCACATATATATATATAATTGGATAATTAGTCTCATAGTGTTGAGTTTGGACATACTTTTTAAAAAATAAGATTTAGAAATATTATAGTGCTTGTGAAATAAGTAGACTAAAATCAAATGATTAAAAGACATAAAATATTTGTAATTATTTATAAAAAAATAATAATATTATATATTTAAATAATTATAAAATTTATGTATATAATATTGATTCAGTTTGATAGTTTTTTTATTTCTCTGGTAAAATCATAACCAAATCAAATACTGTTGATTTTAAAATTTAAAATCAAACCAAACCAAATCAAATGTCGGTTTTCTTAGTCGGTTTGGTTTAGTTTGCGGCTTGATCTGGTCTTTAACCAATCATGGACACCCTTACCCTCCACCATACTTTGGTACACATATGTCCCTACCGTTAATAAAATGGTGCGTATATGCCCCTCACACTAACGAAGGGATACGTGTCAAAATCGTACGCATTTACCCTTTTTAATTATTTTTATTCTAACTAATTAACTCCAATCCACTACTCGACCCAATAAATTCATCGAACCCAATTTCAAACCAACTCGACCCAATCACTATTTTTGGTTCTAAATCCATCGGCGAGGGGATTCTGGATTTTTCGGCAAGGGGATGCTTAATTATCGATGAAGGATCGTTTGCTTAATTTTTCGGCAAGGAGCTTCTTGATTTTCAAGCAAGGAGCTGTATAATTATCCCATAGGATTGCTTTCTTGATTTTTTAGTGAGGATGGAAAAGGGGCCTGTTGCTACTCTTATTACGTAATTCTACCAGTGCACAATACATCCAACATTCTCAATATTAAAGGGTTTTCGCAAGCTAGAGCAACAAAACTTCTATGTGAGAAGCCCAATAAAGTTTTCAGTGAGGAGTTTGCTTGATAGGTTTACTTAATTATCCGACGAAGGGTTGTTTTCTTGATTTTTCAACAAGGGGAATTCTTGATTATCCGATAAGGGGGATTCTTGATGATCCAGCGAAGGGTTGCTTTCTTGATTAACTGCCAATGGGTTTGAAATAAAAAATAGAGGTTTGGTTGAGTTGGTTTGATGGTTCGATGAGTTTATTGGGCCACGTAGTGGGTTTAGGTTAGTTATTTGGGATTAAAAAAAATTAAAAAGAGGGTAAATGCATACGATTACGACACGTGCCTCTTTGTTAGTGTGAGGGACATATATGTATCATTTCATTAATCATAGGGGCATATTTGTACTCAAAGTATAATGGATGATATATGCATACCATTTGTCATAATTCGAAGGTATATTTATCCCTTTTTCATTTTTTTAATAGTAACACTAATTTTTTAAAAACAAAATAGTTGTTATAAATATACCATATATAGTGAATGTCTACTTTACCATATATAGTGAATACCTACTTTACCATATATTATGTATGTCTATTATGAAAAAGTTACAAACCCCAAGGCTAGTTTTCCCCTATAAATAAAGGGGTTTTCCTTCATTGTAATTCATCCCCTCAAGAGAAGAAATAAGAATTACTCTCTCTTTTCTCTCTACTCTTCTTATTATTCTTTATTATTTTATAACACATTATCAGCATGAAACTCTGCCAAATAAGGTGAGATTATAAATCTAAAGGTCAAGGTTAGTAATTCCTTATGTTATTTGTATTTTTCTATTAATGATGTTGGATTTGAGGAAAAATAATTGATTTGGAACCAGTTATGTTTTAAATTCATTCCTCAAGAACAATATTATCAAAAGGAATGATAATATTTGGGTTCAAGTCCCATCGATTTTAAGACACCTTTATATGAATAAGATGTTGAGTTTGAATCTTAATACACCATATTGATGATATTATGATGGCTAAGGCAAAATAATGAGTGTTTAAAAAAAGGTCATGAAACATATCCCATTAATATGCTCTATTCCATGAAGTGAATATGGTAGCATAAATCTGAAAGTTAACAACTTGCTTCATTGTTGAAAGAAGACAAGTGATTGAATGCATGAATATAAGCATGTAGAGACAATATAATAATAATCATCAAAAGTGATAATATTTTCACACGCTTATTATGATTATAAGATGTGCTAGATAAAAATAAAATCTCACTAACAGAATTTGAACCCACAACCAAGAGGTCAATGAAACTATTACTAGTTCTTATACTCCACTAGACCAACAATACACTTTGTTTTGGGTTGCTAACTTATAATTTTTATATATCTACTCGATTTCTCTGTGTAAATACTAGATTCACACGAAAGTTATTGGGTTCTCGAAAACCTTCTCTCGAGCCCCTAGATTCACCCTTGATAGAGTTACCTAGTACCTATCGTTGGTGGAAGGTGGCGTGGTGACATTAATCGAGGTGCATACAAGTTGGAATTACTAGTTGCATTTTGGTTTTTGACAAAAATAAAAAGAGAAAAGTCATCGTTTCCACCTTAAACTATACTCAAAAAGTCCAAGACACGCCTAAACTATTGGAGTGACCTATCACACACTTATACTATATAAAAGTGAATTTTTCTACACCCTGTAAAGCATTATACTACTTGCATGTAGTGCGGTGTTTCACACGCGCCTGCCACTTTAGCGCCACGTAAGCATAATTAAAAAAAATTATTATTTTCATAAAATTTTCTTTTTTTTTATTTAAATTAATAATAAATTTATTATTTTCATAAATTTTTCTTTCTTTTTTTTCTTTTTTCTTCAATGTCCAAAATCCAATGATAAATTTGTATTCTCATCGTCGGCAATTTTTCTCTCCATGCCATCTTGGAAGCAAGTTGAATTATAATTCAAATCCGGATATGTAAACTTTGGAGGCCATGGCAGGATGGTACATGATCCATTCTGATTTCTTATACACTGAAGAGAACCAACAAATCTCAACTTCAATTGACTTTGCTGATTAAGAGCAACAAGAAGCAAGCAACTCGAACATCCCCAAAGCTTTCACTTGAGCAGACTACGTCACAGGTTTAAGCAGCTGATGGAAATACTCGTCCTATAATTAATAGAAAACAAAAATCATGTCACTGGGTTGTCTCGAATTTGAAACTTTCTAGCAAAAGTTTTAATTTTTAATTTTCTATCAAAAATATTAAAAATTTAAAATTTGTTAGTTAAAACGTTAATGGTGGCAGGTTAGATGATTAATCAATGGTATTGTGAGAAAAATTGATTGTGGTAGGTAAAATTGGCATTGATTCTGTGAGGGTGGAGGATGGGGTGTGAAGAAATTGCGTTATTTAGGGGTGGGGGTAATGAAGAAGATGTGTTGGTTGGGATTGGGTTGGAGTTTGGGGGTGAAGGTGATGAAGAAGAAGATGGTTTGGGGATGGGGAAAGGGAGATGCGATGCTGGGGCCTGGGGAGGGGAATTTTTAATTTTTTTTATGTGTGTTAATTTTTTATTCAGACGAGTTTTTTTAATTTAAATAATTATGTTTTTTTTCCACGTCAGATTTAGGGGGTTAAAAAATTTATTTTTTAAGTAATTTAAGTGTATTTTAGTTCACCTTAATAATTTAGATGTGTCTTAAAATTTTTGAATATAGTTTTGGGTGAAAACAATAATTTTTCGCATATAAAAAACACAAGTGATTTTTCAGACCATGTTTCTAATCGTACACGTTGTTAACTTGGAAAAGAAGTCTTTCTGCCTAGCTGTCTTTGACGATGTCAGTCCCTTCTTGTGACGCCATGCAACGATGGTACGTAATTTCATTTTCTCCCTTTGTTTTCCTGTTTGAGGATAATAACCTGCTTAACAGCTCCATCGGTTACTGCTTTAAGGTGTCCTCCAATTTACTTAAAATGTAATTTGGATGGATACACAATGGTTCGAATCTCACATTGCTTGGCGAATGATATGATGGTTTTTTTTAATTTTATTTAGACATGGACAATCTTTTCTTTTTTCTTTGTAAATTAACTTGTGAGATTGCAGTACATTAAGCAGAGGCGGCTTAAGCATATTCCTGGCCTAAGACAAAAATCAAATAGAGGCTTTAAATTTTTAAGAAAAAATAATTTTTTTAATAAACTCTATTTTCAAAATTATATAATCGATTTTTTCTAATTATTTTTTTAAATAATAATATAATCAATGTATTTAATCTTTCTTTAAACATAATACTCTAGATATATAAACTTCTTCTAATAATTCTTTTCTTTTATATACAAAATTTATTATTTCTATAAATAATATATAATTTTTTTTAAAAAAAATTATAATGTATCATCATAAAAAATGAGGCCCCTAAAATTTGGGGGTCTAAAGCGGCTGCCTAATTTTTTAAGAGGTAGAGCCACCCCTTTATTCAAGTGTCATATTTTTACATAATATCAAAGTCAGATTCGTCTCAATTTGGACCCTATGAGATATTGTCCTCTCTCCAATTGGAGGTTCTTTTTAGAAAAAAAACAAAAATTGGGGGGAGGGGATTCCAATGTGGGGAATCGAACCCTCACCAATAAGGTGGGAATTCAGGTAACTAACCAACTAAGCTACTAAGATTCCCCCAATTTGAGGCTTAAGCGTGCAGGGCGGGGTATTAGAGTGGATTATAGTCGTACAATGATTAACAAATAAACAAATGTTCTCCTTATTTCTATTACTAGAAGAGCATGGTCTGTGTCAGCACGGACCCAACATTAAAATATTTATTTATCTTTTCAATCTTGATATATTTAAATAAAAAATTTTAATAAAAGGACTGCTTATGTTTTCTAGGATTCATCCGGAATCTAGCATGAGTTCAACATATGTTATTTTAATATGTATTTAGATAACTTAAGTTGCTAACTATTGTAATTTATAATATTTTTTATGTAATTTTTAAATTAATATACGTTACTTTTCTTGTCCAAATTTTTGTGACATTGATAGTCAATTATATTTTAAAAATATTTTAAGTTTTTAATTATTGTGATTTATAATACTTTTCTTCTATTCCAATTTTAGTGACACTAATATAATTTTAAGAGTCGACCAAATATTTTATATCTTTTAAATTTTTTAAGTTTTTAATTATTGTAATTTCTAGTATTTTTCATGTAATTTTTTTGAAATATATAACATATTAAATTGTTTTTAGATATTTTAAGTTGTTAACTATTGTAATTTATAATACTTTTCATGTAATTTTTGAATAATATATGCTACTCTCCTTGTCCAGAGTTTTGTGTCGACGATAGCCAATTATATTTTCTTAAATAATTTAAATTTTTTATCATTATGATTTACAATATTTTTTCTATTTCAACTTATGTGGCACAATGCTTAAATGACCATTATAATTAATTAAGAGTGATATAGTAAAATGTAATTATTATTATTTATTATTTTTATTATGTGTATGTGTTGATTCAATAAGAATTTGGAAACATTTAGAAATATGTTGAATGTTACAAATGTTAATAATTCATTTGGTGCTTCTTGATTTCTCTACATTTATCTCTTGTATGTTTTTACTCTTTTGCCCTTTGAGTATATGTAGTAATTTTTATTTTTTTAAAAGATATCATGAAAATTTTTAGTCATAGTGTATATATATATATATATATATATATATGTAGTAAAATCGTGGATTTAATATTATTAATTCTTCAATACATAAGTGACTTATAATAATTAATTGTGGGTGATACATTAAAATCACGATTGAAGCAGTAGAAATTAGTCAATTTATAAAAAAAATTATTAATTATTGTTATTTACAGTACTTTTTATTTCATTTTCAAATAATATATGTTGCTTTATATCTTCTTCTATCCCGTCTCAATTTATGTGGCACTAATATAATTTTTATAGTTAATCAAATATTTTATGCTGACATATCATTTTGTTATTCTTATTTTTCTAATACATAAATGACTTATAATAAGAAGTGATATAGTAAAATCATCGTTCGAAAGGCGAAAATTTAATTTAAAACATTAAGAGTTAATTTCTCATTTTATGTCTATTTTATTTTTCAGTAAGTATTATTTATTTTCTCAATACCTAGATGACTCATAATAATTAATTAAGAGCGATTGATTATGTTATTACTATAAAAATTAATATAATTTTATCATATCTAATAGTAATCATCGATAATTCACCGAAATACTATATTAATTAAATACGGGATGCTATATTTGCATATGCAAAATATGATATTATTAAACATTATTGGATAGTGCATTATATTTATCTTTCACAATAATAAAATTTTACTATATATTTTTATTTATTTCTTTTTAACTTGATACATATTGACCCAACACAAATTCTAAGAAAATATTCATTAGAAATTTATTTTATTAAATTAAATTTATTAATTTTGTACTTTAAAAATTTAAAGTTAAGTTTAAATATAAGTATTTCTATATAAGAAAAAAATAATTTTAAAATTTAAATTTACTAAAATAAATAAATAAATAAAAATATTAATTTTCTATATAAAATTAAATTAAAATACTAAAATTGATTTACTTTAAATATTCAGTTGCAATTAATTAAGATAATTTTTTATTTTGTCATGATTTACGATGCACTGATAAAATTTTGAGAGTTGAATAGAACTTTTATCTATTTTTAAAAAAGTATTTTAACTTGTTAATTATTGTGATTTATAATAATTTTTACGTAATTATCAAATAATATATTTACTCCTTGTGTCCCAATTTATGTGATTCGATACAATTTTGAGAATCAACTAAAATTTTTATATATGTTTTAAATATTTTAAATTGTTAATTATTATGATTTGCTGTACTTTTTCTTTTATCTCAATTTATGGGGAATTGCAAAAATAATGAGAGTCAATAAAATTTCTATATGTCTTTTAAATATTTTAAGTTATTAATTATTATGATTTGTGGTGACAAATTAGTTTTGAACATGATAGCTAATTAAATAAATAAAAAAAATTACTTCCAATATGCAGTTATAGTTAATTAATATAAATTAATAGAATATATTAAATATTCAAATCATTATGATGAAATAATGAAATTATTATATATTGGGGCATTGTATGTAATTAGGTGGGAGTGGAGGGGGGTTTTGGTAATTGCATGAGAGGTGGTCGAAACCACCTCTTCTATATTTCTATTATATAGAAGAGGTGGTTTCGACCACCTCTCATATAATTACATAAAAAATCCTTCCACTTCCACTAATTACATACCATGCCCCAATATATAATAATTTCATTATTTCATCATAATGGTTTAAATATTTAATATATTCTATTAATTTATATTAATTAACTATAACTTCATATTGGAATTAAAAAAAATTATTTATTTAATTGGCTATCATGTTCAAAACTAATTTATTACCACGAATCACAATAATTAATAACTTAAAATATTTGAAAGACATATAAAAATTGGATTGACTCTCATTATTTTAGCAATGCCACATAAATTTAGATAAAATAAAAAGTACTGCAAATCATAATAATTAACAACTTAAAATATTTACAAGATGTATATAAATTTTAGTTGTTTCTCAAAATTGTATCGAAGCTAAATAAATTGGGACACAAGGAGTAAATATATTATTTGATAATTACATAAAAATTATTATAAATTACAATAATTAACAAATTAAAATACTTTTTAAAAAATAGATAAAATTTCTATTCAACTCTCAAAATTTTATCGGTGAACCATAAATCATGACAAAATAAAAAATTATCTTGATTAGTTGTAACTAAATATTTAAAGTAAACCAGTTTTATTATTTTAATTGAATTTTATATAGAAAATGAATATTTTTATTTATTTATTTTAGTAAATTTAAATTTTAAAATTATTTGTTTATATAGAAATACTAACATTTAAACTTAACTTTAAATTTTTAAAGTGAAAAATTCTTAAAATATTTAAAAGATATATAAAAATTTTAGTTGATTCTCAAAATTGTATTGAAGACACATAAATTGGGACATAAGGAGTAAATATATTATTTGATAATTCCGTAAAAAAAATATTATAAATCACAATAATTAACAAGTTAAAATGCTTTTTTAAAAATAGATAAAAGTTCTATTCAACTCTCAAAATTTTATTGATGCACCATAAATCATGACAAAATAAAAAACTATCTTAATTAATTGCAACTAAATATTTAAAGTAAATCAATTTTATTGTTTTAATTGACTTTTATATAGAAAATTAATCTTTTTATTTATTTATTTTAGTAAATTTAAATTTTAAAATTATTTTTTTCTTATATAGAAATACTAATATTTAAACTTAACTTTAAATTTTTAAAGTACAAAATTAATAAATTTAATTTAATAAAATAAATTTCTAATGAATATTTTTTTAGAATTTATGTTGGGTCAATATGTATCAAGTTAAAAAGAAATAAAGAAAAATTCATAGTAAAATTTTATAATTATGAAAGATAAATAGAATGCACTATCCAATAATATTTAATAATATCACATTTTGCATATGCAAATATAGCATCCCGTATTTAATTAATATACTATTTCGGTAAATTATCGATGATTACTATTGGATATGATAAAATTATATTAGTTTTATAGTAATAACATAATCAATCGCTCTTAATTAATTATTATGAGTCATCTAGGTATTAAGAAAATAAATAATATTTAATGAAAAATAAAATTGACATAAAATGCAAAATTAACTCTTAATATTTTAAATTAAATTTTTGTATTTCGAATGATGATTTTACTATATCACTCCTTATTATAAGTCATTTATGTATTAGAAAAATAAGAATAACAAAATGATATGTCAACATAAAATATTTGATTGACTATCAAAATTATATTAGTGCCACATAAATTAGGACATGACAGAAGAAGATATAAAACAACATATATTATTTTAAAATGAAATAAAAAGTACTGTAAATAACAATAATTAACAAAAA
>NC_061117.1:176241646-176265369 GCF_002878395.1 Capsicum annuum | reverse complement strand
CTAATATAATTTTGATAGTCAATCAAATATTTTATGTTGACATAAAATATTTGATTGACTATCAAAATTATATTAGTGCCACATAAATTAGGACATGACAGAAGAAGATATAAAACAACATATATTATTTTAAAATGAAATAAAAAGTACTGTAAATAACAATAATTAACAAAAAAATTAAAAATTGACTGATTTTTGCTGCTTCAATCGTGATTTTAATGTATCACCCGCAATTAATTATTATAAGTCACTTATGTATTGAAAAATTAACAATATTGAATCCATAATTTTACTATATATATATATATATATACTATGAATAAAAATTTTCATGATATTTTTTTTTAAAAATAAAAATTACTACATATACTCAAAGGGCAAAAGAGTAAAAACATACAAGAGATAAATATAGAGAAATCAAGAAGCACCAAATGGATTAGTAACATTTGTAACATTCAACACATTTCTAAATGTTTCCAAATTCTTCTTGATGCAACACATACATATAATAAAAATAATATATAATAATAATTACATTTTACTATATCACCCCTAATTAATTATTATGGTCATTTAAGCATTGTGCCATATAAGTTGAAATAGAAAAAATATTATAAATCATAATGATCAAAAATTTAAATTATTTTAAAAAATATAATTGGCTATCGTCGACACAAAACTCTGGACAAAGAAAGTAACATATATTATTTAAAAATTACATAAAAAGTATTGTCAATTACAATAGTTAACAACTTAAAATATCTAAAAATAATTTAATATCTTATATATTTCAAAAAAATTACATGAAAAATACTGAAAATCACAATAATTAACAACTTAAAAAATTTAAAAGATATAAAATATTTGGTCGACTCTTAAAATTATATTAGTGTCACTAAAATTGGAATAGAAGAAAAGTATTATAAATCACAATAATTTAAAATTTAAATTATTTTTAAAATATAATTGACTATCAATGCCACAAAAATTTGGACAAGAAAGGTAACGTATATTAATTTTAAAATTACATAAAAAATATTATAAATCATAATAGTTAACAACTTAATTTATCTAAATACATATTAAAATAACATATGTTGAACTCATGCTAGATTCCGAATGAATCCTAGAAAACATTGCAATCCTTTTATCAAAATTTTTTATTTAAATATATCAAGATTGAAAAGATAAATAAATATCTTAATGTTGGGCCCGTGCTGACACGGATCATGCTCCTCTGGTTTATGAACTAAGACAATCATTTCCTCGTGAACTAGTATTTTGGATAGAAATAAGCCAAGTGTTATATCTTTACAATATAAAATTTGAGATCTTTTTTTAACATAAATAGTAAATATGTCATGGAAGAAATTTTTATAATTATAAAAGTATAATATCAAAAATAAAATGAATTATTAAAGATTAAAATATTGTTAAATATAAAGGTATTATTTTTTTAAAAATGAACTAATACAAGATTGCGTCACATAAAATGTGACAAAGGGTCAGTTTGGATAAACTGAAAAAAGTGGCTGAAAAAAAGTTTTTAAAAAGTGCTTTTGAAAGTGTTGAACTTATTTTAAGGACCCGCTGGAAATTGTGGTGTTTGGCCATGAAAATTTGGAAAATAATTCAAAAAAAAAACTGAAAAGGGAAAATAGGTTTTTGTTGTTTTCACAATTTTTCAACTCCAATTCCAACTTTTATTATTATTACATATAACCCCAATCTTTTAAATTTTTACATAAAACTCTCCTTATAACATTACTTTTTCAATATTATGTATATAGCAATTTTAAAGAATAAAATAATTATAACTTCAAACTTAATGTTATCCTAATTAATATATATCTATTTTTCTCTCTCATCATTATTTTTATTCCTTATTTAATTTTCTCTCTTATTTAAGATATTATTTTATTGCTAATTTATATTTATAACCATAAATATATAAAGTATTATATTTATACCCATAAATATATAAAGTGTTATATTTATACCCATAAATATATAAAGTATTATATTTATAATAGAAATATACAAAGTATGTTATATATAAAGTTTATACCATGTATATACCATATACACACATATATAAATATACAAAGTATTAAGAAATAAACTAAGCATATTTATAATATAAATATAAAAAACATGTTATATATAAAGTTTATATCATGTATATACCATATACACACATATATAAAAATACAAAGTATAAAGAAAAATACTAAGCATATTTATACATTTATGGTATATGATATAATATACCATAAATATGCAAAGCATGTTTTACATAGAAATAATTTATTCACACATAGTAAAATCTTTCATGTATAAGAAAATTAAAAAAATAAATTAGCGGCACCCTAAAATTTAATAACAACTCATCATTTTCTATTTTTTAGGAACAAAAAATGAAGGAAATAAATTAAATAAATTTCTAAAAAAATAAATTTGTTTGAAAGATAATATTTGTTACCTAAAAAATAGGAAGCAGTGATCTATTAATATAACATCCATATTTAAAATTTTCAAATATGAGAAAACGGCTATTAATGTAAATATTATATATGTCATAATTGAAATTAATTAAATATGGCCATGTATATGTAATTATTTTTATAATAGTGGCTAAATGTGTTCTTTTTCCATTATTAGGTAAATTTTAGTTGGGTGATTTTGATAGTTTGTAAAAGTTATGGCATAAAATCATATTTAAAAAAGTTTTTTCAAAAGTCAAAAAAAAAAATTCAAAAAAGACGTGGCCAAACACAACTCCAACTCCAACTCTGGAAAATTTTAGTTTTCATGGCCAAACGGCTACTAAAAATAAGCAGTTATGTGTTTGGATAAAAGTGCTGAAACTGAAAAAAAGTTATTGATGTGTTTGGTAAACACATCAATATACTGAAATACCCTTAAAGTTGTTAACAATATATGGAGTTGATTATTATTACTTTTTATTTGTAAAATGATTCAAATAAAAATTAATATATATTTTAATATATATATATATATATATATATATATATATATATATAATATTTTCATGAATGCAATTAATTTATGCGCTAAAATTTTTTTTGATTAAAAAAATTTAAATCATTAAGCAAAATATATATGTTACTAATCACTATAATTACATTAATAGACAATAGTTGGTCACAAATGATACTATTTGTTTGATAAAAAGACTCTTAATTAGAAACATATTACTCGTTGGTTGAGTAATGACTATTACTATTAAAACATTGGCGAATATGAATGTTGCGTCGTAAAATATAGATGGATCACTCACTAATCGTCCATGAAGTTGTATATCTTCAATGAGTCTTCTCCATATATTTTGGTTGGTGAATTATTTTTTTAATTAGAGAAATTCATATGTTGTACAATAATAATTGTTCAAATTTAAAAGAATATATTAAAGAAGGAAAATAATATATAAAAATTCATATTTATAAATTAGAAGTTTCATACAAAAGAAGTATTAATATAGTTAGAGTTAAGTTCACCATAAATACAAAAAGTGAAAATATTCAATTCATACAAGCATTAAAAGCTATTTTGGGGCTACACAAGGATAATTTTGGAATAATGAAGAATTTTGAGGGACAAAAATGTCTTTTAATTGGACAAACTAAAATGAGTTAAAAGCAAAATAAAAAGTTAGGAATTTGAGCTTTTAGGTTTTTTTTTTTAAGCCAAAATTGTTTTTTTAAAAAAAATAATTTTCAAAATTACCAAACACTTCTAAAAATAAAAAATAATTTTAAAACCATTTTGACCAACTTATAAGCTCTTCCAAACACCCTCAAAGTGAGTAGTAAAACTTTATATGCACTACTAATCAAACCTATTATGAGTCAGCAATGCAATTATAGAGGCGAAGGTACAGTTCTATTTAGGGTTCGCCGGAATGTAATAATTTTGATCCAAAATCTTATTCTAATGTCAAAAAAAATCTACTTCCGATATATAAGTTTCATTCAAATAACAAATTGTAAATTTTAGAATTAAAAATTCTAGTTTGGCCTCTAATTGCAACCCTACAATTTATGTCCGTAATCTTGTATTAGACAGCTTAATTAATTAATCTGGTAACAGAAACCTATTCAACTCTGTGAAGCAAAAGGTAGTCTATTTGTTAAATCATTCTGTTTCGGTCTTGAAGAGTCAGAAACTCATTTCTCTTAAAAATAATATATGCTCAGGCAACTGCTTGTTTACACTAGGATTAATATTCGATATTGAAAAAGAGAAAAAGGATTATTTATATGCTAAAAAAATATGGAAAAAATACTCTTAAATATATCTAAACTTTGATGGAATTTATTGTGATACTGAATTTTGTGGGTGGTCCTATGACCCCTAGAACTTTGCGGGTCCTATGACCTCTAGACTATTTATTAAAGTATTTTACTTACATTTATTTGCACTAATTTTTTTTTAAATTGACATTTTTTATTTTTTATTAGCTTATAAATATCACAAATATACACTAATAAATAATTTTGGAGAGTCATAGACTCTGTAAAATTTAAATATGTTACAACAAATTTCATGAAAGCTTAAATATATTTGAGAGTATTTTCTCATAAAACAATATGGGATTTGTTAGAAATAGTATAATTTTTTAATATAGAACTATCGTAAGCAATATGCTTTGGGCACTTGGTCAAATGAAAGAGCACCAATTGGTGGTCTATTTTTTGGGAACGCTTCTTTTTTTTTTTGGCTTTTTTTGGTCAAGGTCATCACCAGAAACTTAATGGAGTTTTCCTCTATACTTGCTGCATAAAAAACAATTTTTTTTAATTTTTTTTGGTCTTAACTCCTTTTTAAAAGCTTTCATTCAGTTTGATTTCGTGATGCTTCGAATCCACAGTTTTAAAATTGAAGGTGCAAAGTATTCACCATCGAGCAATCATCTTTTATCTTAAAAATGAAATAATTACAGTTAATGATAAATGCAATTTTGAATATCCTTTATTAGTAGTAAATTTTAATTTTGATCCTTCCAATATTTCACTCAGCAATTTAACTTTGAATTTTAGAGAGACATATTTTCGTCACTTTGCAATTTACATAGAAACTATGTTCATTTGTCTTTAGTATTATCTTATCCTCAAATAAGAATTAACACCACAAATTCAATGTTATACATGAGTAATTAAATAGTTTGGTGTTTGATATTCGTTAAATTTATTGTCAATATAATAATATTTCAAAAGATTAATTAAATTATTTTTTAAAAATTACTTTGTGACCAAGTACTTTTATTTCTTAATGGTCAAGTATTTTAATTACTTTGTGGTCAAGTTTTTTTAATTTCTTAATGACCAAGAACTTTAATTACTCTGCGGCCAAGTAGAGTTAATTTTTATTTTTCCTACATACTAGTTATTACTATATATGGTTGCTAAGCTCATTTCATAATATCAAGAAAAAACATTCTTCTGGTCTTTCTTCTGTTCTCTCATTCCTATTTTCTCTCTTGCCCTTTCATTTACAGTATTAATTATATATAATTTTTGTTATGTTGGATTCCCCATTTAATTTGTTGATTTTGTATCATTCATAATTGTTTATTCTTGTATCCTCTAATTAATTAGGGAAGATTTACTTAACCTTGGGTATCCTCTAATTAATTAGAAAGTGCTTGTTTAATTCTAAAAAAATATTTCACATTACGAAAATAATTTCTTATGACAGTGTCTAGCACGATTTAAGTATTTTATATATCACTTAAAATATTATAGTAGTCAGTTAATTATTATTATTATTATTATTATTATTATTATTATTATTATTATTATTATTATTGTAACTTGTTGATATTACTATATAAGAAACATTATCGTTGTTGTAGTTTATTTATATTGAATTTTACAATTGATACTGAAGTTTATTATTGTTTCCCAACAATCTAAGAAACGATGGCATATAATATTAGTTCTAAAATCATTGATAATACGGATATTGGTGTTGCTCTGGTTACTTCCGTTCCAGTCAGTTTGTTAGAAGGCTAGTACTGCAGAATACGTGTATGAAAATAAACATTGTTATATGTCTAATGCTAATAATAAATTTTTCATAAATAATGCATCTCAATTCAAGAAAATATGTGAAATAAATGACAATTTCGCTAAGTCAAAAATAAATTTGACTGAAATGAAAGATATAATTGTTGCGGTCATTTCAAAAATTAATATTGAGACCAGCATGAGAAATTGGGTGGTAGACTTTGATTCTACTAGACACATTTGTATAAATAAAATAATTTTGTATCATACACCCAAGTTGAGAAAGGAGAAGAAATTATTTATCTTGACACCTCGAGAACTATTCAAGTTCTTGAAAAAGACAAAATTATTTTCAAACTCACATCTAATAAAATTTTGGCATTGAGTAACGTGATGTATGTTCTTAATATTATAATTAATTTAAATTTTATGGCATTATTAGAAAAAGTTGAAATGAAGGTTACTTTTGAAAATAATGAGGTCATATTGACTAAAAATAAATTTTTTGTGGGGAATGGACTTTGTAATCATGTTTTTTAATTTGTGGTTAACACTCATGATGATATTTCTAAAAGTGTATCTACTTCTGCCCATTTGACTGTATCTATTTCTTTATGGCATGTTAGACCGGGACATGTTAATTTCTGTTATATAAAGAGTATGCAATCACTTGATTTAATATTTGATCTAAACTCAAATAATTTTGATGAATGTGAAATTTGTATCGAAGTTAAAATTACTAAAAAGTCATGTTTTTCAGTTAATAGAGAAACTGAATTATTGTCTTTAATTCACACCGATATGAGTGATTTAAAATAAACTATGATTAGAGGTGGAAAAACATATTATGTGATATTTATTGATGATTTCTCTAGATTTACAAAGTTGTATTTACATAGAAATAAAGATGATGCATTTGATGTTTTTGTGTCTTATAAAACTGAAGTTGAAAATCAGTTTAGTAGAAAGATAAAGAGAATTAGATCTGATAGAAGTGGAGAATATGTATCTTTATATGCTTTTTATGAAAAAGGAGAAAATATTCATGAAGTAACTCTGTCTTATTCACCTGAGTCTAATGGTGTAGCTAAAAGAAAAAACAGAACGTTGAAAGAAGTAATGAACTCTATGTTAATTAGCTCTAATGCACCTGACAATTTGTGGGATGAAGCTATTTTATCTACATGTCACTTGCAAAATAGAATTTCTCATAAACGAATAGGTAAAACCCCTTATGAATTGTGAAAAGGTTATAAACCTAATTTGAAATATTTAAAAATATGGGGGGTGCCTTGCTAAAGTTTTTTTGCCTGAACCTAAAAGGAGAAAAATAGGTTCTAAAACCGTTGATTACATGCTTATTGGACGACATGTTGAACATAGTGTTGCATATAAATTTCTTATTTTGTTTCGAAAAGTGATGTGCTTGATAGCAATATTATTTATTGAGACAAAGAATGCTGAATTTTTTAAAAATATTTTTTCACCCTATGATAAAATATCTCATACACCTGGTGAAAAAGATAATGAATCTACCTCTAACATTGACGATCTGAGGAGGATTAAAATGCCTAAAAAAGAATATTTTTCTTATGAAAATAACTTTCAAACTTTTCTTGTCGATAATAAACCATTAAATTATTTTAAAGTTATATCTTCTTCTGATGCTAAATTTTAGAAAGAGGCAATAAAAGTTGGAATTGATTCTATCATGAAAAATAATACATGAAGTTTGACTGATTTATCTCCTGGTGCAAAACCTATTTGCTGTAAATGAATTTTCAAAAAGAAATTTATATGAGTCAACCTGAAGGATGTGTAGTTTCTGGATAAAAAAAAATAAAATTTGTAAATTAATTAAATAACTTTATAGCTTTAAACAAGCTCCTAAACAGTGACATGAAAAATTTGATCAAATTTTAATAAAAGATGAAATTTTCTTCTATTGAAGTGGATAAATGTGTTTATACTAAAGTAGTAGATAATGATTATGTGATAATTTACTTATATATTGATGATATGCTTATATTTAGTACAAATTTAAATATTGTGTAAAGTGTCAAATTATTTTTGTCTACTAACTTTGATATGAAAGATCTGGATGAATTAAATATGATGTTAGGAGTTAAAGTTATAGTGAGTAATGATGGTATAATGTTGTCACAAAAATATTATGTTGAAAGGATTCTAAAGAAGTTTTAATGTTGGGAGGCAATTTTTGTATGCACTCCTTATGACGTTAACTCTAAATTGAAAAAGAATAATGGTGATCCAGTTGTCCAATTTACATATGCACAGATTATTAAAAGTCTAGTACATTTGATGAATTTTACCAAGCCTGATATTGTATATGTTGTGTGTAGACTGAGAAGATATACTCATAACCCCAATAAAGAGCATTGATCTGCATTAATAAGACTAATGATATATTTAAAAAAAAAATCATGAATTATGGTATTCTATATAGTGTATTTCCTTCTTTTAGAAGGATATTGTGATGCAAACTGGATCTCTGATTCAGATGAGATAAAATTCACTAGTGGTTATGTGTTCATGTTAAGTAGTGGTGCAGTATCGTGAAGATCAGTTAAACAGACGATCATTGCTAGATCAACTATGGAATCAGAGTTTGTAGTTCTGGAGTTAGCTGATACTAAGGCTGAATGACTAAGAAATTTCTTAGAGAATATCCTTTCGAAAAGGGATGATCTGTTATCTCATAACCCTTTTAAAAAGGATGATCTATTGCCTAATATTTTTTTGAAAAAAGATGACATGTTATCTAATATTCTGTTAAAAAGGAATGATCTAATGCCGCCCGTATATATACATTGTGATTGTCAAGTCGTAATTGTTATTACGAAGAATCAGTCTTACAGTTGTACGAGTGGACATGTGAAATTAAAGCATAATATTGTTAAGCAGTTGCTGAGAGATAGAATAATTTTCTTTGATTATGTAAAGTCAGAATTAAATTCAGTTGATTCACTGACTAAACTTGTAGGAAGAAAATTAATTCTTCAAATCTCAAAAGAGATGGGGTTAAGGCCAGTATGATTGTCAATCGAGATGGTAACCCAACCTATGTGATTGATGATTCCACAAAATAGGTTCATATGGGTAATAAAAAGTAGATATTGACACTGCGCACTTACTGAGAGTGCTTGAACTGCTACTTGAATTCAGGGATGAGTTATTAGCTCTTAATGAATTCATAATCCTTATGGATAATGTATTTAAAATGGTGTACACTTGATGAATTCATCTATATGAGAAGTGAAATGAGGTGGTTCCTATGAGATTTTTGGCCTTAGTCTCTAAAGCTCTCATGAATACCAGGCACACGGATGACTTATTAGCGCAAAATCGTGTTGAACAATAATTATGAGGATCAAAATGTGATTGATAAAATCCCTGACTTACAATAAGAATTATTGATTCATAGAGATATTATATTTCACCAGTAACTCTGTAAGTTAAATTTTTTCGGTCTAAGTTTGGTTTATAGTCCAGAAGACACCAAACCTATTGCATTTTGATCATACTAAATCAGCAAGTCTTATTGTCAAATCTTTTGAAATGGTCGGGGATTGTTGTCAATATAATAATATTTTAAAAGATTAATTAAATTATTTTTTAAAAAATATTTTATGGTCAAGTACTTTTATTTTTTGATGGCCAACTATTTTAATTACTTTGTGGCCAAGTTCTTTTATTTCTTGAGGGTCAAGAACTTTAATTACTTTGTGACCAAGTAGAATGGAACTTCTAGCTCTACTAGGAGGCCTCAAACTGGTGAAAAGCCAAAACCTTACACCCATAGAAATTAATATTGATTCCAAACAAGTTATACACATGATAAAAAAATGGAAACTTACCTTATGATCCTATCCTTCATGAATGCAGATTAGCGCTGAGAAGACTGGGGCATCCACTAGTGGTCCATTGCTTTAGAGAGCAGAACCAAGTTGCTGATAGCCTGACTAAGAAAGGAGCAAAAAGGAAATTTTTTGAAGACATCCAGATTTTTGCAGATCCTCTTGTGTATGCACTAGATAGTGTTTGGACAGACATATTAGAAACTCAATTTACCAGAAAAACTAACTCTGGAACAATCAGCCATGATGCTTATATTTTGGAGCCAGACTAAGATGTTGCAATAACTCTTTAGCTATAATATCCCTTATTACTAAAATAAAAAAAAGAAAAAGAGATTTAATTTTTATTTTTCCTACATACTGGCTATTACTATATATATGATTGCTAAGCTCATTTAATAATATCAAGAAAAACATTCTTCTAGTCTTTCTTCTCTTCTCACATCCCTTTTTTCTTTTGGTTAACGAGGATTCATTTAACATAACATAAATTAAGAATTTATAGAATTAATAGGGTGCCTAAGGGCCCTTGTGTCTGAATAAGTAGTTACATGATTTGTACTATTAGAGTTACAAGCCTCAACTTTCGTGAAAAAAGTAGTTTCATTTTTCACATTTCTATTTTCTTTCTTGCCCTTTCATTCACATTGTTAATTATATATGATTTTCGTTATCTTGTATTTTTCATTTAATTTGATGATTTTGTATCATTCATAATTGTTGATTCTGTACCTTCTAATTAATTAGGAAAGACTTACTTAATTTTGGGTATCCTCTAATTAATTAGGAAAGTGCTTGTTTAATCTTGAAAAAATATTTCACATTGCGAAAATAATTTCTTAGGACATAATACCTAGCATGACTCATGTATTTTATATATCACTTAAAATATTATAGTAGTCTGTTAATTATTATTATTATTATTATTATTATTATTATTATTATTATTATTATTATTACTACTGTAACTTGTTGATAATACTATATAAGAAATATTATCATTGTTGATAATACTATATAAGAAATATTATCATTGTTGTAGTTTATTTATATTAAATTTCATAATTGATACTGAAGTTTATTATTGTTTCCGAACAAAATTACAAGGAGTTACTAGCAAAAAGATAAAGCTACACATTAATAATTTCTCAATATTTAAAGGGCTTAAAAAGCACATAACTTCCTAATCAGGCAGAGAAGAAAAATGATGAAAATGCTAGTTTGACTTGTAAGAAAATACTAGATTAATTTTAAATGTATATGCCTAGACTAACGAGGAAGAAGTGTTCATTATGTTTACGTGTTTTTTAGCGTGATAAAATTCAAATTTGTATACTAACGTTAAATCGATATAAAACCATAGAAAAAGCATACAAGATGTTGGCCGAAATAAAATTTGTTATGACATTTCAGTTCGACCAAATAATTTAAGTTTAGTCGTCATTTATAGGTAACGTCTAACAAAAGAGAACACGAAAAAATGCCACTGACAATCATAGTTAATCCTACTAACCTTTTTAAACATCTAGAAAAACGTAATTAGGGAATTTCAAAGCAAAAAGAAAAAGACAAAAGGTTTTCAATGTTAATATTGGTGGAATTTACAAAACCAAGAGTAGGAGTATGAATGTTTGTCTGCCATTAACATATTATATACTCCATCCGTACCAAAATACCCGTCTCAAATTTTTTAATTTAATGTCCCACTTTACTTGTTTTTTTTCATTAATCAAAACACGAATTTTTTTTCCATATTTAATCCTTTGCATTAATTACTTTTTTTTTTTCAAATTAAATTGTAAATATCATTTAATAGAGGTACTATGGTAAACTAGACATGTTATTAATTATTTTTCTTAATCAATGTGTCATCTCAATTTGGGACACATAATTTGGGATGGAGAAAGTATATCTAGAAATATTCAAAGGAACTTGCTAAATGACCATAATTTTTTGACCATAAAATAGACATAAATGTACAAAGGTCATACTAACCTTTTCCTTAAATAAAAAATAAGCAAATTTTTAATATTAAATGTAACTAAAATTTACGTGGCATAAGTTATCACTATCATTAATGTGAAGAAAAGTTATAAATTAACTTTAGTATGTGGAACCTACCTAACTTCATCCATTGCATTTTCATCTTTCTCCCTCAATTTTCAATTTACTCTTTTTTTATTTAATCAAAATTTAAAACTAGTTTTATTACTACATTGATCATAATTATTTAAAATATTTTTTAGAAAAGTTCATCAACGATTATTAATAAATTGATTATAATCCTTTAAAATATTTTTAGAAAAAGTTCTTCTATGATTAACTAATTTTGAACTTATCACAATAATAAATTTATTATTATATAAAAGTCATTCAATTCTAAAGTTCATCGCTTTTTTAAAATATTAGCTAGGGTTGATAAATATGAACGATGTAATTTTTATAATGTGTCAGTGTTTATTATATTTAAAATATTTTGAATTTTGATTGCTAATATTGAAATATTTTCAAATTAGACTTAAAAAATTAAAAATTTATTTAAATATAATTTAAATATAATAATTAATAAAATTATTTAATTAGAGTACATATTTTTTGCCATAATTTTTTGGCCCAAAAATGGCCATAAATGTATAAACACTATACTAACATTTTCCTTTAAAAAAATAAAAAAATATTTACTATCTTATAAATTCAAAAAGTTAAATGTAACCAAAATTTATGTTGAATAAATTATGACTATCATTAAATATGAAAGAGGAATATTTATTTAACTTTAAAATGGGAGACCCACCTTAATTTCACATTCTATCTAATCACACCCTCCCTTTTCGTCCTTCTCCCTCAATTTCTCTTTAGTCTTTTTTTTTTATCGAAATTTAAAATTAATTTTATTATATATTGATCATAATTCTTTAAAATATTTTTGGATAAAGGTCATCTGTGGTTAACTAAATTTTGAATTTATCACAGAAATTTATTTATTTATTATATAAAAGTCATTTCATTCTAAAGTTTATCACAAAAGTGTTTTTCTTAAAACATTAACTAGGCTCGAAAAATATGATTTTATAATGCGTCAATGTTTATCATGTCTAAAATATTTAAAATTTTGATTATCATTATTGAAATATTTTCAAATTAGACTTATAAATTATTTAAATAGAGTTTAAATTTATTAAAATATAATAATTAATTTAAACTATTTAATTAGAGGATATATTAATAGTGAATATAAGTAATATTCACAAGTTATCAAATTACCGTAATATAAAGGTACAAAATACAACAATAATATGTCTTGATATCTTTAGTTGTTGTTAACTAGGGTCCACAAATATAAATTTTGTGATTTTCACAATTTCTATAATGTGTTAATATCTATTATGTGTATAATGATTTGAATTTTGACTGCCGTTAATGAAATATATTAAATTATATTTAAAATTTATCTAAATATATAGCTTAAATTTTATTTAAATATAATATTACTTAATTAGAGATCATATTAATAACAAATATAAATTATAATTTGTAAATTATAAAATCGATGTAACATAAGGACGTAAGACGACAACATCAATGCATGACTCTCATGAATTGCTGTTAACTAGGATCAAAATATATGAACTATACGATTTTTATAATATGCCGATGTCTACCATGTTTAAAGTGTTTTGAATTTTGACTATTGATATTGATATATTTTGAAATTATATTTAAATATTATCCGAATAAAATTTAAATTTATTTAAGTATAATATTTAATTAAATTGCTTAAATAAAGGACATATTCATAAAAATTATCAGTAATGATTCACAAAATATCAAATCAACATAACCTAAGGATCTAAGACTACAATATTAATGCGTCTTGATATCTCGAGTTGTTGTTAACTAGAGTAAACACATGTGAACTGTATAATTTTTAGGATTCTATAATGTGTCGACGTTTATTATGTCTAAAGTGTGTTTGAAATTTTGACTGTTGTTATATATATATATATATATTATTTATATATATATATATATATATATATATATAAAACTAATATTATAAAAATAATTGATTCATGTTTTCCGATAATTTTTTATGACCCACGTAATTTAATTCAAAAGAAAAGAAAGTATTAATCTATAACCTTGTTCAGCAATAAAATTCTATTTTAATTCAATAATTAAAATAGTAGTGTAGTTAATCAATTATGTTAGGTGAATAAATAAATAAATGATAATAAAAATATGTGGCATAACATAAAATTACAAGAAGTAATGATTGACAAATAAAAAGAAAGGAAATGGAACATAAATAGTGTAAAATAAAAAATTAAGATTAAAAAGAAAAAATTAAAATAGTAATAAAAAAATCGAATGATGAAATAGGCTAAATATTCATGCGACACCTTTTAATTCGGAGAGAAATTGATGAAAGAGGCTAAATTATTATTTTTTCTTTTATTTTTAATTTGGAAATAATTTTAAATAAAAATTTAGCAAATGTATAATTTATTATTTTATAAAATAATTTTTTTGTGTCTAATGAGTGTGATATGAAATGATACAAATTATTTAATAGGATAAACCAACTATTAGTAATAATTTGTTTTCACTTTAAATACTTAAGTTATTTGTAATTTTATTTAAATGTAATATTTTATTTTATTCTTTCACTTTAAAATTGTTTTATACATAATTTTTTTAAATGTTTAAAAAATAGGTATAATATTACAGAAAGTATAGGTGTAAGATTTTCAAAATATTGCATATGTATGCTTGATTTTCATAATTAGGGTCGACACTTATGAATTGCATAATTTTCGTGATTTCTATAATATGTCAATGTCTATAATAACTAAAATACTTTGAATTTTGAGTGTTGCTATTGAAATATTTAAAAGTTATATTTAAAAAAATATATATATAGCTTAAATTTTATTCAAACATAATAATTCATAAAATTACTTATTTAGAGCTCATATTAATAGGAAATATAAGTAACGATTCATAAGTTGTCAAATTGGCATAAAAAAAGGGCACAAAAACTACAATATTAATTTTTTAGTACTCTCCTAGGTTGTTGTTAACTAGGTCGAATAAATTTCTTTGAAAAAAGATTACAAAAATACAATACTAAATCTATATTGTGTCTACATAGAGATTAAATTTTCTTATCATAAAATCAAACACTAAGTTTCATCACAATAATATATTTGCCGATCTAATTAAAATTAGATTTTTAATTATTTGATTTGATTTGGTACAATCTTAACAAGTCTTACAAGTAAATTTAAAATATAATTTAAATAAATCAGTGATTATAATGTAGTTATTTTTAATTAACTAATTATAGCCGATTTAAATAAAAGTTTACTGCATTTAAACTTAAGTTTTATCTTGATCAAATATTTTGATAATTGTTATGACTCTCAAACATTATTTATTGGAATAATACTTTTATGGTCTATTATTAAATTGAATTAACTAATAATTATTGCAAATGTAATTATTGTTAGTTGTGCAAGGATTAATAACAGAACATAATAATTATAAAAGTGTATCGATAAAATAATTTATATCTAAATAAATGAACAATTAAATTTAATTTCTTTTAATCAACTAATTATATTAATTTTAAAAAAATTAATTTCACTAAGTGTTACGTTATGTTTGTTCAAAAATAATACCTTTATTTCAATGACGTTGATGGAAGTTCAGTATTTTAAATAAAATCTATGTAAGAAATTATAGTCAATTTTTAGATGAAAGAAAACCTCTTTATAAAGAGAAAAATGAATAAATTAAATTTCATTTTTTTTGACTTAATTATTGATTAGAAGATTTAGCTTGTATGAATTATTATTGATTTGATATCAATAATGAGCTAATTCAGTATCTTAAGCATACATATATATATCCACAATCAAAATTAATTAATAGCTTTGTCTCATATATAGAGTATTTGAAGTGTCATTAGAGTAGTCGACGATTGGATCCAATTTTATAACTTGTAAAGTTTAAATGTAATTTTTAAAAATAAGTAATTATAATAACTTTGATTAACTAATTATATCAAATCTAAACAAAATTTTAATAAGACTCACACAAGCTTATCCCAATCAAGTGCTATGAGAATTAGTATTTATTATGTGTCTCAAATCAATTTCATAAAATCGCTATTATAGCTATTATATGTCCTTTAATTTGTTATTTTCTAATAGTACACAAAAATTGTGGTAAAAAATTTTTTGTGTACTAAATTTTAAAGATAGAATATTTTTATGTCACAAATATATCGATTTTTAAAGTTAAATGACGTTTATGTTTGAATTTTTTTATGTGATACAATCAATGTTATGTGATTCAATTTTTCAATTCTTTTTTATTTTCACCTACAACATGCCTAGTGTAAGTGAAAAAAATTATTTTTTCACACGATAAAAGTTAATTTACCATTAATAACCTCAGCTTGTAGCCGTAACAAATTATTTCAAACAAAATATTATAATTAACCAATATTTCTACTTCAGGTTATTAAGAAATGTGAAAATAATTAAATGTGGACATAGTTAATTTTTATTTAGATTACTAAGAAATTATGAAATGGTTAGCTTAATAGCTATAATGAGTGATTATTTTGGGTTGATATTTATTAGGGTCAACAATTATGAACTCTATGATTTTTATAATGTGTTAATATCTATCATGTTTAAAGGATTTTGAATTTAGATAATCGTTATAGAAATATTTTTTAATTATATTTTTAAACTATTTAAATATGTTGTTGGATTTTTTTAAATATAAAAATAAAATCACATAGTTAAAGTTCATATTAATAACAAATATAATTAATGATTCACCAGTTAATAATTATATTTTTACTCACCAGTCAGCACATATAATAATTAAAGTACGTAGGATCGCAAGACCATAACATTAATGTGTGACTTTCTTGAATTGGTGTTTAACCAATATCGACTTTTTTTGAACTATATAATTTTTATTTTGTGACGATATCTATCATGTCTAAAGTAATTTGAGCTTTGACTATACTATTGAAATATTTTTAAACTATATATTAAAAAAAAAACTATTCAAATATGTAATTTAAATTTATATAAACATAAAAATTAATATAGTTCCTTAATTAGAAGTCATATATATATTAATTAAAATATAAATAATGGTTCCTAAGTTATCAAATCGGCCTAACGTAGTGATGCAAGGCTACACCATCAATGTATGACTCTCTTAGGTTATTGTTAATTAAAGTCGACACTTATGGACTATATGATTTTTATAACTTGTCAATGTCTATCACGTCTAAAGTGTTTTAAGTTTTTATTGTTTTTATTAAAATATTTTCATATTATATTAAAAATTGTTTACTATGCAAACTTTTAGTTTTAAAACTCGTAAATAATTTTTATTCTTTTATTTCTTTATTTTTCTTATCATTTATATATAATTAAGTGTAAGATTAACATAGGGTAATTTTTTTTCAACTAAGAAAATTTTTATGCGAAATTTTCAAATGTTATGTTGACTTCTTTCCGCTATACTTCTAAAAATAGATAGAAAAGATTTGAAATGAAAAAAAAAACCATTTGATTATCATGAGAAAAATTATAGCATAAATAAAATTGTACAACTGAATTCATACAAAAATAATTAACTTTTTGTGTTGGAAATTTCGATAATTGCTTATTTTATGTAATACTAAAATACGAATCAGATTTCAACAAAAATAAAAATCTAAAAGTTATTAAAAATATTGATAGGTTTTAAGATGTATATCTATACCTCCTATTTATCTATATAAAATAAAAAGATATAAAATTTAAAATTTAAAATTAAAAAAAAATTGTTTATATGATAAAACACATAATTAAATAATGTCAATTAAAAATTTTAGATAATACTACTTTGGTCACACTGATTTTGGATATATGATAATATAATTAATTAATTTTATATTATTATTTTTATCCTAGACTATTCTTTTCAAGCAATAAGTATTATGCAATCATATTTATGAAAATTATGTTAATTTATCCATTTTCATGTATTGGGATAGTTTTTAATGTATTGGAAAAGAGTAATAAAATAAGTAATGAAAGAGTTTTAAATTTAAGATGAAAGAGGTAAAAATGTCCAAAAGGAAACTAATTTATAATGTGAATAGGATTTATTACTATTATGGCCAAATTATGACCAAATTTTATGGCCAAAAGAATTTTCCATATTGAAAATCCAGAAATTCAAAGTTCCAATTAAGATCAAGTAGAAGAATATGACCAATTGAGGACTATGCATATGGAGACGAGAAAACGAAGAAGATAGCCTACTAAACGATTTGCCTGATTTGATATGTGAGCCTATATTTATAATCTATATATTTTTTTTATTTTTTCATCCAGTGTTCGGTGCCCGCATTGGAGCCCCGACTAATCTGGATCGCGCGTTGCAGGCCCCATTAAGGTGGCAGTGCTCCCAACAGAGTTTTCTCCGTATCCAGGGTCGAACCCTCAACCTCTGGTTATGGGTGAAACAACCCCATCCACTGCACCACAACCCATGTTGGTGTATATTTATAATCTATACTAGTCAAGCATACGTGCTCTGTACGTGTATATCATGTTAGCCAATTATATATATATATATATATATATATATATATATATATATATATATAAAGGATAAATTAGCTATTTTGATTATATATAACTATACTTTCAAAACAATGAAAGAAAAAAATTATAACAGCTAATGCCTTATTAAAATAGGTAAGGAAGATTAATTTACCTAAATTGAAGAATATTACATGAATTTTATACCTAAACTAATTCTATTCCTAATAAATCCTACATTTAAAAGGAATTATAAATTAAATTAGTTAACCTAATAAAATTAAATAATAATTTGAAAAAATAGTGAAAAGATAATTTTGTCTATTAAGGAGATTTTTAATGAAGGGTAAAAAGTCCAAATCACTTTTCTAAGGGTCTTCACACTTTTAATATATTATAGATGTAGATTATAGATTATAGATTATAAATTATAGATTATAGATTGTAGATATAAATATAGATTATAGATATAGATTTATAATTTATAATCTATATCTATAATCTATAAATTATATTTTATAATTTATACTCTATATCTATATCTATATCTATATCTCTCTCTCTCTCTCTCTCTCTCTCTCTCTCTCTCTATATATATATATATATATATATATATATATATATATATATATATAAGATTCCTGCAAAAGTGATTGAAATTTTTAACCTTCATAAAAAGACTCCACATTAAACAAAATCGTCTTTTTATTTTTTTATATAATTATTATTTAATTTAAAATTAACTTTTGTTGCTAAAGATTTAATTTTAAATTGTGAAATTAAGGTTAAAATAATTATTTAATGATTAACTTTTGTTGATAAAGATTAAATTTATATTGTAAAATTTAGGTAAAAATAAATATTTAATTATTTCCTTTTAGATTTAGGAACCGATTATAAATCCTACGTTATTAAGGATGTGTTTTGTATGATGGAAAATATTTTTCAAAAAATATTTTCCTATTTTCTATTGTTTGGTTGTAATATAATATTGAAAAAATATTTTTCTGATGGGTCGAGGGAAGTCATTTTCTGGAAAATAATGAGTTGCGAGTTATCCCCCACCCACACGCCTCTTCCTCACCCCCAACAACACTGAAGTACCCAGAAACATATTTCACAGTGCTTCTCACTATTTTTAGGGTTTTCTTCTCTCTATTTCCCCACTGCAATTTTTGCAAGAATTTCAAAGATATGATCTATAAGTAATTTCTTCTATGGTGCTTGGTCAAAGATTTCTTCAAAATTTTCTTGTTTCTCTTGTTTGGATTTGTAATTTAAGATTAATTTTTTTTTTTTGAATATTTTTGTCAAATGCCTCACCTTCTTCACCCCTTCTTTTATTAAGTTTCTCGACATTTTTGTCTTCTCTGAACAATTCTCTACTTATGCCCCTACCCCCACCTCTTCTTGGTTTTGTTGATGTTTAGTTATGTGATGTGATTTGTGTATGTGAAATGTTGTGCAATTACTTTCACTATTTAGTTACCAATGGGCTGAATTTGCCGTCATAAGTTTATATGGGTTTACTTTTACCAATTTTAAAAATTCTACTTTAACTGCACATGCCTCGCACGTGTAACGTTTGATTATTTAAAATTAAATAATTTTATCTATTATGGAGATTTGTAATAATGTACAAAAAATTTAAATCAATTTTCAAAGATCCTTAACACTTAAATATAATAATGTAAACATAAAAATCTATTTTAGTGTAAGCACATATATCTTATACCACCAAAAGTTTCAAGTAATTGATGGATATCACTTTATGTTTGTCATGCTACATTTGTTTTCCTTGGGTCCATTGAAATAGTAGCCTAAAGAAAATGAATTATAAAAGCAATGCATGATGTAGAAGGAAAAAATTGACGAGTTGAAAAAATTGTCGAGTTGAGTAAATAATGTGCCTAAATAAGTGAGTCATTTTCGTGTATTTAATCGAGGAAGAACATTACTTATTAATAGATCCAACAAAGAATACAAATTAAATCAATTAAGAACATAAATTCAATTAATAACACAAATTAAATCAATTAAAAATATAAGCAAAATTGCCGACATATCAATTAATATTGTATTTAAATCATTAATAAGCAAGCAACAATCAACATACCCAAAAAGCTGAAAATTTTATGACAAATAAACTAAAGCGAGTTGACGAAGAAATTAGCATGACTTTTATAGAAGTTGGTAAAAGGTATGTTAAAGCTTATTTTACATGGGATAGGATGGCTATTTGTCGAATTTTGAATTTTTTTAACCATATTTTGCATAGAAAATGTTATGCTAAAACCAAGTTCGGAAAGAATAAAGTTTTTTTTATTATTATATATTTTTTTGGGTTTCATGTAGGGGTGGGGGGTGTTTTTAGTTACTAATTTATCATTATTATATTATTTTTTGGTTTCATGTCGGGAGTGTTTTTTTTTTAATTACTATTTTCTTGGTTTCACCTTGGGGGAGGATTGGTTTCACGTTGTTTTTTTTTATTACTACTTTTTGTATTTTACGTTGGGGAAGGAATTTTTTTTTTGATTTCTATATATGGTTAGTTTTTTTTAGCTGGTGGAAAAGGAATCCTATTTTCATGAGGATAGTTTTTTTTTTCTGGGTAATATAGCTAATATTTAATATTATTAAAATAATAAAAAAAATAAAAAGATGATTTTGTCTAAAGCGAATTCTTTTAATGAAGGAAAAAAAAGTTCAAACAATATTTTTAAGGCTCTTCACACTTTTAATATATTATAGATTAATTGTAAACACTGGATTAATTGTAAACACTGGTTCACTGTTTGATGAGTAATGTATGAAAACTGCTGGGAGAGCAGATTTTGACCAGCTAAGTAATGTATGACTGAAATGTCGACCTTCTCCTATGAAATTCAAAAATAAATCCAATTAATATTATCACTAGCCAAATGATCATCATTCTTATGAAACAACAAAGGAGCAGAGTTCTGACAGAGTAATATAAATTTCAAGATTGCTTACAGTTAAAGAAATTGGCTCGGAGAAAAGGTCAGTTGTAGAGAGCAAGTCCTCATAGGTTGTTGACCAGCGGGATAAGAAATTCGTAGAGCTTTCAGTCTAGTGGTAAGAAATAAAAACAGTAATTGAAAGGTTTGATCTAAGTCAACGGAGGAACATGTCTTTGTCATTTATTTGCATACAATATCCTTCCCTCAACCCCGCATATAGCAAAAACTTAATATGCACCTAACTTCCTTTTATTGCCACACTATGCCTATATCATGTAGACATGTACTCGAAACACAATAAAACAAAATCTAAAAATTACAGTAAAAAAATTCAAGATTGATTACTTTGATGAATCAAAGGTGTTAACCTTGGAAGATTTTCAAGAGTGGTGACCCTGCAAAGAGAGGTCGTGCTATTGTTCAAGATGTTACTCATTACAGTGACCCATAATTGTTGGCTGAAATTAGTTGTAGGCTTGGTGAGTCAATGGTTGGTATTAATCTTGATGATAAGGTGAAGAGCTATACTAATTTTTCTGAGAGAGAGGCTGTGGTTGTAAGTTTATTAGAAAGTCCTTATTTTGTTTCGAATGTTTACAGTTTTGAGGTTTAATGAGCCTCATCTTGTCGTTGGATGAACGTATGTTATACTCTCTTGGATATGTTCGTTTGTATATTTTAGTTTTGGTTTTATGGTCAGTTATTATAAATCTTTGGAATGCGATGATTAGATTCATTTAGAAGAACTTAGAAAACCTTGGTTTGGCTTTAACTAAACCAACAACCCCTTCTCTCTATTTCTTCTCTAGTAATTTCTTCACTTTCCCTTTTGTTTCTCATTTAATTGTTCCTTTTTCATATTTTTATTTTTTTTATTTCTTCATATACATACTAGTTTACATTGTTATATGAGCTTTTACGATCTATCCAGTGTATCCACATTGACTGTGTTTTGTTTTTCAATTTTTTTATGCTGTTTATTTCTTGATTTCATTTGTGTTGCCTGCTTGCTACTGCATTATTTATAGCTGAGTAAGCTTATGATTTGCTTGTGTTGAGTTGAGTATTATACCCAAATCACCGAATGTTTAGATAGGTATGTTTATTTTTTGTATTTTGTCATCTATTATTTGTTGATCTGGTTGTGTTACTTAGATTTGATGCATTTCATTGATGATTTTCTTGATTTCTTAGCTTCTGTATGCGTGTTTCAAGCTCTCTATTGTACCCAAATGACGAATTATTATATACGGGTGTCAGTTTTGGATATTGTGAGAGTATACGTTGGTTGGGAATGGATGGCCAGTTTGCTTATATGGATTTGGTTAATACTCTTATCATGAGTTAGCTTTTGGGTTTGAGTTTGGCTAAGTGTCATATGTGGTATAAAGCCAAATCCAACCCCATTAGGCTCTTGGTCCACATTCTATCACATCTGTTCTCACATTTTCTTTTTCCTCTTTATGGGTTAATGAAAACATAATTAGAAAAAAGAAACATAATTTGTAGTAAATACTACTATGTATTGCCATTTAAGAGCTCAAGGCAGTAGCAAAAACCTTTCCTTTTCTTTCGTTATCTATATTTGTATATCAGAAATGCTCAAAATGTTATAACTGCTGTAATTTCTTGTGAATTAATATTTGTTGAGATTTTTTGGCAAAGATTAGCTGCCATTTTAAGTGAAAGCACTCGTCTACCCTCTTCATCCAAAAATGAGTCTGTATGACACTGTTACAACAATCACTATTCACTGGTTATCCTTACCCAACAAATGTATTTGCAGTATTTTGAAATACCTAGGCTTCAGACCCTTAGAAAATTTCCTTAGTTGAAGCTTTTGGACTAGGTACTGTTGACACCTAATTTTTGTCCTCCACGACTAAATTTAATCCTGAGTTTCTTCAGTTTTTAATAAACCAAAATAATTATTTCATCCAAATAGAAAATAAAAAAAAAACTTAAAATATTTTTCGTACGTGATTTTGTCATTTTAAGTAGCGATTATATACTATCGTGTTCAGTTATATGAGATTATATAATTTGTTACTTAAATATTTATTTTACAAAATATCGGATTTAATTAAGTCTTATCCTGAAAATAAATTCAAACGATTAAAATCTTAATTTAAATATAATTTATTCTCAAAAATAATTTATTTGGATAAATATGCATTCATTTTATTAAATCAAGAAGCTCGGAAT
>NC_061117.1:176210423-176241546 GCF_002878395.1 Capsicum annuum | reverse complement strand
ATTTTTCGTACGTGATTTTGTCATTTTAAGTAGCGATTATATACTATCGTGTTCAGTTATATGAGATTATATAATTTGTTACTTAAATATTTATTTTACAAAATATCGGATTTAATTAAGTCTTATCCTGAAAATAAATTCAAACGATTAAAATCTTAATTTAAATATAATTTATTCTCAAAAATAATTTATTTGGATAAATATGCATTCATTTTATTAAATCAAGAAGCTCGGGATTAAAAAAAAGGGTATTAATTTTTTTCGAATTTTAATTTAATTTAGCCAATCTATTAGATTTGACCATGTTTGAAAATTGATCATAATTGCAATGCAATTCGTCAATTAATTTTTAATTTGGTCAAAATAAATAAATATGGCTAAATTTTAAATTACAATTGGGGTTATATTTTAAATAACTCCAAAATTCTCAAGAACTCTCATCATAACTTTTACTCAATTCCCACCAAAAGAATAAATTCAAATTGTATTATTCCCCCAAACTTTATTATTTTCCAATTTTGAAATTCAAAGATTGTACTACATTGTACTATTTTTTCCACATTATCTTCCACCTCACCTTATCTTTAATTTTTACATTCTAAAACCTCCCTAAATGCTTTTTCTCCCACATTGGTAGATGACAAGAAATAAATCTCTATCCTTTCCTATAAATACTTTTCTCCCACATTTGTGAAAAAGAAAAAAAATACCCCATTCTCTCCTATAAATACTACCACTACTTTGGTATAGAGAGGAAGGGGAGAAGGAAGAAAAAAAAAAGGCTAGAAAGGGGAAAAAAATCCTTTTGAGCAAAAATAGTTATTTTTATTTAGTAAAAATTTTTGTTTCATAAAGTTGATCGGCTAATCAAAATTTTTGAGTTGCCGGCGACGTTTTTCGGTGTCGGTTGATTCCAACGAAGCTCATAGTCTCGTTTTGCTGACCCCAAAAGGTAAACACACCTTCTTTTTTTATTATTTTGGTTTTTATTATCGTTTTTCTCTTCATCTTTTTTCTTCTTCGTAGTTCGTAGATATAATTTTATTTGTTGGGATTGTATGTTGTAGATGGCCTTGAAGGCCCTAGGACGTTGTGGTATCGATATTCTAATTATTTTCATGTTCATGATATAAAAATGAGCTAGCAATAGTTGTATGTGCCTTTTTTGATTTTATTCTTTGATTATTTTGGATAAAGTTTCAATCTTTGCTTAAAAGATGTATTTATGCTTTTTTTTTAAAACTCATTGTTGTTGGATACATTTATTTTTAGTATGTAAAGTTATTTTCTTTATGTTTAGAAGAATAGTTAATGTTGAATGTTTTGCCTTTTCACCTTATTCTTTGATTATTTGAATAAAGTTTAGATCTTTACTTGAAAAACGATACCCATGTCTTGTTTAAACTTATTGTTGGTAGATATATTTGTTTTTAGCATGTAAAGTTATTTCCTTTATGTTGAAAAGAATAGATAATATTGATTGTTTCTCTTTTTTTACTTTATTCTTTGATTATTTTGGATAACGTTTAGATTTTTACTTGAAAAATAATACCCATGTCTTGTTTAAACTTATTGTTGGTAGATATGTTTTTTTTTTAGCATGTAAAGTTGTTTATTTTATGTTGGAAGAATAGTTATTATTATTTGTTGCACCTTAATAAAAATAGTAATTAGTTAAGTAAAGAATTTATCATTTGCTTACTAATTATTTTAATGGATTTCAAAACTCTCATATAAGATATGAAGTGCTAGCTTTATCTTTCATCCAAGATGTTTATTTTTCTTTGTTCGCATGTTGTCTTTTCAAAATGATAAGAAAGTTCAAACTTTTGCGGCTAAATAAAATTATTTGGATATTTTTGACTCATGCATAGTATGATTGTGAAACTTTTGCTTTGAATTTTTTATTTGTTGACTTTCATTCTTGTGCAAGTGTGCTTATTCTTGTCATTCAAAAATTGGTTCTTGATAGTTTCTTTTTCTTTGTAATATGTCACTTTTATGCCTTGAACATATATTAATTTCTTTATCTTTTCTTTGTATGCAAAAAATATCTCGAGTCCACATGGACTCCTCTCCTCTTGCATTTCGTAATGGGTAAATAAGGCTCACCCCTTCGAGTCAAGTTCGAAGTTTAAATCTAAGGTCCACTACATGGCGTGCGGGTGCTAGAAGATACACAAAGAAGGAAAATGGGTCAAAACCCATTGATGAGGTCACTAAAAGACTTGAAAAGTCTCAATTTTTATTATTGTCTTCTTTTTATTTATTCATTTATTCATTTATTTATTCATTCATTTCGGCCTCGAAGCCAAAGTTGTATTTAATACAGGTGAAGCAAGACTCGAGTCAAAGGCTCGAAAAATAGTTTACGACAGGTGAAATGGGTTGGAAGCCCAACTAGACTAGGACAAGTCTCGTTGATTTGGGCCTAATGGCCTAAATCCTTTACTTTCTTCTCCCTTCCCCTTTTATGTGTTTATTTGTTTATTAGTTTTGTTTAGACTTAGTTAAAATCCCTACTAAGTCACCTAAATCTATTTTACACAAGTCTTTTATTTTTTTTGAAAAAATTAAATCACTATTTCAACAAATTAATCTTTTCGAAGTTAATCAAAAGACGATTTTCAAACAGTCCGGATAACCGCAAGTTAGCGGACGTTTTAGGCGCCTAACACCTTCCTAAAATGTTAATAGGAACCGCTTATCTAGAATCTCTAACTTAAAATGATTTTTCTGTTTTGAATCGTTTGAAGTAACTCTCTAAAGGTTTCTTAATTCCTTTTCAAAATTAAGTGGCGACTCTCTTCAAAAGTCAAAATTTCCAGAAAATAGAAATGGCGACTCTGCTGGGATCTTTAACTAGGTTCTAACCAAATGATTGATTTCATATTTTGATTAACTGTTTATGTGTTCCGATTTTGTAAAGTTTAATTATCGCATCTCATGGCATATTCCTACATTATTTAAACTGTTTTGGGGTTATCGTGGATGTCCCCACCCTTGTTGTTCAATTCCAAATTGTGTTGGATATAAGAACAACTTATCAGCACGTGAGTCGTCTGACGCTGTTCGTATTTTCAAACTCAAGTTGTCCGCTTGAGAACCAGTGTCCAAGCCCACTCTAGATGCCGAGGATAGAACGAAACCAAAACCTTATTTTAGGCATATGCCTAGGACGACCCAATATTCGAGCGGGGTATTGGGCCCATTAGAAAACCTTCCCTGCGTCTATTGACCCCGAGTCAATTATAGACGAACCATATTTATGTGTTGAAGAAAATGTATGCCTGTCTAATTCAATCCATTATCCTTTGGGGGTCGGGAAAAAACTTGATTTGCTTATTTTTGTAAGAAGAATTGAAGCAAGATAAGCAAAAAATTGATCAATTTGGGAGGTTGCATCTAAGGCACAGTTTGAACGTCAACGGATGTCACCAATAAAGAAGTGGACGAAGCTAAGAAGGCGAAGGTTGATAGAATAAGCACTCAGGAATTAGTATTTTCTATCCCCTGCGTGGGAGCTGCTTATCTTCTTTCATGTTATTTCCCTTTTTCCCTAAAGATTGTATCCCTCTTTTGTTATCGTTTGTAAGCATTTATGCCCTTTTCGTGTTTATATAAGTTGGGGGGATAATGGATTGACTTTAGGGAAGTATATATTTTCTTCAAAATCGTTAGGCCTGAACCCTTAGCTCAAAAAGGGTCACCCCAGTTAGGATACGCATTATTATAATGTTTTTGTGTAATATAATTGTCTTATGTGCTTATGTGTGTTTGTTTGGATCAAAGGCAAGTTTATCCGCTATGCTCCTATGGATGAATTTGGGTATGACTCAAACAACTCTACATGGTTATTTCTTGTCAAATATTTTGCATTATTTATCATATACGAAAACTAACACATCTGCCTTTGAGTTGTTTTACTTTAAAGATAATAGAAATTACTCCGTGTTGATAAACTGGCAGAACATCCCTACTTCACCCAATCGAAAACACAGAAAATCCCATCCTCAGACCATCATTCAAAAATGACAGGAAATGACGAAGAAAACGCACTGACTATCTGGGATAATGTGATAGCGGAACAGAATAAGATGATTGCGGAACTTGCAAGAAAATTAGAATTGCTTCAGGAGGAAATAAATCGCACTCGAGAATTGGCTAACTTGGCCATCACCATCAATACCCCTGCTCCGAGGGGACACGGGACTCCACTCTAAATCCCTCCCCTCAGTACCCCTATTCTTGGGGACCAACCAACTAACGTATCATCCGGATCTGCTCCTCCATTTGTCCAAAACACTAATCGTCAAAATAATCCAGACACCTACCATCCACAAAATCCATCCGCAACCCTACAGAACCCGTCTTCGAATCCATTCCCAAATCCTCAAAACACATTCTCAAATCAACAAAACACATTCCCAAATCCCCAAGATTTACTCCCAAATCCACAAAATACGGCAAACCTACCTTTGAATCCACAAAATTCATTTCCAAATCCGTAAAATCCCTCTTATATTCTACCAAACTATTTACAAGGCCCATATAACCTTCCCAATTTCCAAAACATTCTCCCCACTTACCAACCAAATTCCCTTCATCTGTAAAATCAAGCCTTCCTTCCAAATCTTCCTCAAGCCATCATATCCCCTGATATTTATGAACCCCTTCCTAACCCCGAGATGGACCATTATGAGGAGAAAGAGAAGGAATGGAGGGCCCAGCATGAAAGGAATTTACTAGCCATGTAAGAAGAGATCATGAGGATCAAAGAGTCTCACGGGGCCAAGGACCACGACGGTTTGGGGTATGACAATTTGTGTGTTCACCCAGGAGTAGACCTACCATAAGGATACAAGGTCCCTAAGTTTGAGATGTTTGACGGTACCGGAAATCTAATGGCCCATCTAAGAAGGTACTGCAAGCAACTAGTAGGGATAGGGAAAAATGAGGCGTTATTAATGCGCCTGTTCAGTCGAAGTTTGAATGGTGAAGCCTTGGAGTGGTTCATGTCTCAGGAGCCGAAAAGGTGGGCTGGTTGGAGGACATTGGCAAAGAGTTTCCTTAACCGGTTCGCATTCAACATTGAAATAGTTCCTGATCGGTATTCACTAGATCGGATTACACAAAAGAGCATTGAGATTTTTTGAGATTATGCTTTTCGTTGGAGGAAAGAAGCTGCCAAAGTGCAGCCCCCCATGTCCGAAGAAGAAATGGTATCCATGTTCTCTCGCGATCAAGAAGGAGAATATTATACCAGGATGGTGTCTGCTGTCAGAGCGACCTTTGCAGATTTGGTAAAAATAGGAGAATCATTAGAGGAAGGTATTCGGATAGGAAAAATTACCAAAACCCCAACATCATCTGGAACTGCCATATTTTCTAAGAAGAAGAAGGAAGAGGTAGGTGGGGTTTCTGTCAATTCTGTTATAAAATTGAAACAGCAGTTCAACTCTAGAAACGTTTTATCTTCCCCGCTATCACCTAACTTTCCGCATGCATTATACGTCTACCCCCAATACCAAACTCCACCCCCAAACATCCCACCATCATACCAAGCTCCACAACCAAATATCTTTCCCCAATACCCAGTTCCACCTCCAAATTATCAGTATCATTTCCAAACTACTCCCTCAAATAGCCGATCAAGTTTCCAAACACCTCCAAATTACCACCAAGTACCCCCTCCTACAAACCGAAGCCCGTATAACCCCCAGTGTCTAAACCATGAAAATAAACCTCCCCGAAACTTCACCCCACTAGCTGAAAGTCGCACCTAATTATTTGAAAGATTGAAGAATGCTGGTCATTTGCAACCAGTACAGCCAAAGCCTGTCAATCCTAGCTCCCGATTTTATCACCCTAATCAAAATTGTGCCTATCATTCAGGGGCAGCAGGGCATAGTACCGAGGACTGTCTTATCTTGAAACACAGAATCCAAGATCTGATTGATTAAAAAGTCATCACGCTCCAGGTACCTACTCCAAATGTTAGCAGTAATCCACTGCCCAACCATGGGGGATCTACAGTTAACATGATTGAAATAGAAGGCGAATGGGCATCTGGCAAGACCATTACTCAGGTGAACTCCGAAAAGTGCAAAAGGGCGGAAGAGGTAGGAAAGATAGAGAAAGTTATAACTGCCTTAAGTATCAGCGAGAAAGCCCTATTTATAGTGATGATTGCACCGACTCAAGTGTATGTTTCCCCTCCAAAGAAGGAATTTATTGTGCAAACTACCGCTGCTCAGGGGATGACACAATCAGGACGATGTTACATCCCTGAGGAATTGACCAACAAGAAAGATTCACAGAAAAAGCCAATCACTGAAGGAGAGGCTGAGGAATTTTGGAGGCGTATGCAACCAAAGGATTACTTAATTGTCAAACCCTTGGAGAAAACACTGTCCCAAATCTCTGTCTTGGCACCACCGACAGGCTCTGTCGAAGGTCTTGGAGAAAACGTATGTTCCCGCAGGAATGAGCATTGAGAATTTGGATGCGATGATAGGGAATGTTGTGGGGAACCATCGTATATGATTCAGTGACGAAGAGTTGCCATTTGAAGGAGCAATGCACAACAAAGCCATGCATGTCACCGTCATTTGTCGAGATTACAATTAATCAGGTATTAATAGATGACGGATCTGGTGTAAATATTTATCCCCTCTCCACGCTGGTCTAAATGGGCTATGATCTGGGGAAAATTCGTCAAATCCACATAAATATGAGAGCATTCGATGGAGGAGAGAGAGATACCATAGGAGAGATTGATTTGCAGATCCAAATTGGGCCTGCTGAGTTTAAGACTAAGTTTCATATTATGGATATCCATCCTAGCTACAACCTGCTTTTGGGAAGACCATGGATACACGGGGCAAAGGCAATTTCATTACCCCTTCATTGATTATTGAAGTTCATTTGGAAAGATCATGAAGTAGTCATCCAAGGAGAAGGAAGTCAAGCGGACCGTCCCAATGGTTATGTGCCGGTGATTGAAGATGTTCCAAAAGGTAGTAGTTTCTATACGGTGGAAATTATAAACGCTGCGGAAAGAGATTTGACACCCAAAATATCAATGCCTTCTGTCTGCAAAATAATTGCAACTGTGATGTTAAGAAATAGGTTCGAACCTGGTCGACGCTTGGGCAAGAATTTACAAGGAATTATCGAGCCTATTACGATCCTAGAGAGAAGCTCTAATTATGGGTTAGGGTATCAGCCTACTAGAAGAGATAGGGTTGAGGATGAGCCAGAAAAGAGTCTGTTTAGGCCCTTGCTACTCTTGTTCCAGTCATTTCTCGTACGAGAGATGTCAGGTAATGATGGTCTTGGGGATGGGATAAGAGATTTGTTTGAAGGATTCAATGCTGTACCAGAAGATCTCCCAGAGTCCAGCGGGGTGAAGCAGATTGCGCCAGGGGAGGCTTTGCAAAATTGGACCTCCACTCCACTCATAACCCATCGCCCATCGTAGTAGATGAAAGGGTAATTACTAATAGTTTTGAAATTGGTGATGATCTGGAGGAGGCCCCGCGATCCACCTTTTATATCTCAAAACTTTATTTTCGTATCTTACTACTTTCAAAAAAGAAGGGGGCTTGTATTTGTGCAAGTCACAAGCCATGGTGTTGTAATTATTTCTCAAATTTCAATGAAAAGGCCTTCATTTATTTGGAAAACTATATTAGTTCTAAAACGCTCCTAGTCATATGTTTTGTTATTTTCTTATCATCTAACTTAGTTTGTTTGTCCATTACAGTAACAGTAGCTTAAAACCTGCCAATGTTGTGTCATGTCAAAGCCTGAACGAACAAATGAAGGGGACGATGATGGTTGGAAGGACGATGACGAGGAACGGTTAGTTGAAGATATGGAGGAATTTGAGAATCACGAAAAACCCAATCTGGAAGAAACTGAAACAGTCAACTTGGGAGATCACGATGAAATCAAAGAGACTAGTATCAGTGTCCACCTCGCAGCGCCACAAAGGAAAGAGCTCATCTACCTGTTGTGGGAGTATACTGACATGTTTGCTTGGTCCTATGATGATATGCCAGGGTTGAGCACCAACATTGTGTCACATAAATTGCCGATAAATTCCTAGTTTGATCCAGTCAAGCAAAAAATGAGAAAATTCAACCCAGATTTAAGTCTAAATATCAAGAAAGAAGCGACAAAAAAAATCTAGTCTAAGGTTGTCGAGGTCGTAAAATATCTGACATGGTTGGCCAACATCGTCCATGTGCCAAAGAAGGACGAATGTTTGATTCGATTTTATTCTGGTAAATGGACGAAAAGTCAGAAAAAATACGCCACGGTAGCCCATGAAATGCTAACTGGCAAGATTTGAATTTGTGTTGACTATAGAGACTTGAACAGAGCCAGTCCTAAATATAATTTTCCGTTGCCCAACATCCATATTCTCATCGATAACTATGCAAAACATGAAATGCAGTCATTCGTTGATTATTTCTCCAGCTATCATTAGATACTAATGGATGAGGAAGATGCAGAAAAAATTGCTTTTATTACGCCCTGGGGTGTTTATCATTATAGGGTAATGCCGTTTGGTCTCAAGAACATAGGTGCGATATATATGAGGGCCATGGCAATAATTTTCCATATGATCCATAAAGAGATTAAGGTGTACGTGGATGATGTAATTATCAAATTCCATGAGAGTTCAGATCATCTAAACTCATCTGGAGAAATTCTTCAACAGATTAAGAAGGTACAGTTTGAAGTTAAATCCTGCTAACTATGCTTTTGGTGTGCCATCAGGGAAGTTGCTGGGGTTCATAGTCAGCAGAAGGGGGATCGAGCTAGACCTATCCAAAATCAAGACAATTCAAGACTTGCCACCGCCGATGACCAAGAAAGAAGTTATGAGTTTCCTGGGTCGTCTGAATTACATTAGCAGATTCATCACTCAATCAACAGTCATATCCGAGCCAATTCTCAAGATGTTGAAGAAAAATGTATTGAATGAGTGGACAGAAGAGTCAAAAAGTTCGAGAATCAAAGAAGCCTAATCTAGAGAAAACCGAGGTGGTTAAATAGGAAGGCAATGACTAAGGAAATTGGATATTTGATCCTTCAAAGTACTTATTTATATCCTAGTAAGATGGATAAGAGTATTTTAGGGCCATTATGAGTTTATATACGAACTACGTTTGACCTGAATTCCTAAGAACGGGATACGTAGGCGGCCTATGTCGGCTTCGATCAACCCTTTAGAATTCTTTTTCCTTTTTCTTTATCTACGAACTACATTTGACCTGAATTCCCAAGAACAAGATACGTAGGCAGACTATGTCGGCTTCGGTCAACCCCTTAGAAAATTTTATCCTTTTCCTTTATCTACGAACTACATTTGACCTGAATTCCCAAGAACGGGATACGTAGGCGGCCTATGTTGACTTCGGTCAACCCATTTGATTTTTTCTATATATATATCCCTAGCGTAGCTTGAACTACGTTTGAACTGATTCCTACTTCAGCGGGATACATAGGCACCCCAACGGCTCGATTATATAACCCCTGGAAAGAAAAACTGGGGAAGAATTTTTGAGAAGGAATCTCAAAAATTCACAAGAGAAGATCAACATCCAACAAAGAGAATGAAAATTAGCAAAGACTTTAGATCCACTCAGATTGGTGTTATCTCAAACAAGTTTAAATTGGGGCAGAAATTTTGAGGAAGACCTCAAAATTTCTACCAAATGCCGGAACATATTCCAAATTTCCCAGCACCAGAGGTTAAAGCTTTGGAAACCACCAACTGTAACAAAGTCTGAGTAGACTCAATTTTTGGCTTTGATAAAACTACTTGAAGAAACCCTCCAACAATAATCATAAGTTTTGGAAACCATCCATCGGATATAGTCAGAACCGCGAGGAAGACGTTCATTGAGCTAGTACATGACATGACTGGTAGAAATTTTCTAAAATTTTACAGAAGTTTTCAAAATTATTTTCAAAATTTAAGACTATTTTCAAAAATCTTACGACTCATTTACTTAGTACTTGCCTAGACATCATTTGAGATAGAGTGTCAGGGTGGAAGTTTCAATATGGTGGAATGCCCAAGAGATGGCAATAGGCAAATCAAGGATCGAAGAAGGTCAACATGGAGTAATTTCATTCAACTAATCATTTTTCTGTGGATGTAGGGATCAATACGTAAAATGAGAGTCTCTTTCAAAAATCCCCGAGCAAATTGGGAGCCACAACAGATCATTAATGCCCAAGAACAGTATTTTAGGGCAGCCCCAAAAATAGGTTTAATGCCCATTTATTGAGGACCTTTTGATTTGTCCATCTCATTTCTTGTGATCGTAGTCGACAAACAAAAGCACTTTGTCTTCTTTACACGTATCGTATTTAGAAGTTTCCTAAAAATAGTTGCTAGTAAAAGAGACTTTGTGTCTACTAATCATCTACCTTGAGTATTGGTACATGTAGAAAGCAGGACACTGACAAATGAAGCCAGGCAAAATTATTTTATCACTGCCATAATGGCCATTGCATATCATTGCCGCAGAGGTCATTACATATCTGTTGACGCGCTAGACACAACGCTGGCGTTGAGGATATCATCAGCATTCAATATCTATTGACGCGCTAGGCACAATGCTGGCGTCGAGGATATCATCAACATTCAATATCTGTTGAAGCACTAGACATAACGCTGGCGTTAAGGATATTATCATTATTCAATATCTGACGACATTCTAGAGTCAACGCTGGCATAGAGAATATCATCAACATTCAATATCTGTTGACACGCTAGACACAACGCTGGCATAGAGGGTATCATCAGTATCCAATATATCTATCAACACTCTAGACACAACGCTGACATTGAGGATATCATCAGCATTCAATATCTGTTGACGCGCTAGACACAACGCTGGCATAGAGGGTATCATTAACATCCAATATATCAATCGACATGCTAGACACAATGCTGGCATCGAGTATATCATCAGCATTCAATATCTGTCGACATGCTAGACACAACGCTGGCGTAGAGGGTGTCATCAGCATCTAATATATCTGTCGACACGCTAGACACAATGCTGGCGTCGAGGATATTATTAACATTCAATATACGTTAATGCACTAGACATAACACTAGCGTCGAGGATATCATCAGCATTCAATATATTTGTCGACACGCTAGACACAACGCTGGCGTCGAGGATATCATCAGCATTTAATATATCTATTGACACACAAGACACAACGCTGGCATCGAGGATATCATTATTTTTTCATGAATTAGCATCTGAATACATTAAGAGCACACGATTTGGAGGGACGTCTTCAGTCGCTATCTAAGGATGAATGATATATAAGATTTCCTAGCAATTGACAATTTGAAGGTCATCTATAAGTCATATTATTTGAAATAGAATAGTGTGCAAGATCACCTATGAGTTGATAGCCTGTAGGTCATCCGTAAGCTACAATAAGATCCTAACCGAATAGTGTGCAAGATCGCCTAAAAGTTGATAGTTCAAAGGTTATCCGTAAGTCGCAACTAAATCCTTACCAGAGGATATGCAAGATTGTCAAATTGATACGTCCAAGGGTTCTCTATAAGCCGCGTCCTATCCAAGATCAATTATATGCAGGATTACTCAAAGATGATCAATTTGAGGGATTATCTATAAGTCATATTGTATCCAAGGTCGGATGATGTGCAGGAACACCTGAAAGCTAGAGATTAGAGGGATATCTGTAAATCATCTCTTATCCAAAGTCGGATGATGTGAAGGATTACCTAAAAGCTAGAAATTCAAAGGATATCTGTAAGTCGCCTCGTATCCAACATCAAATAATGCCCAAGATCATCTAAAGATTGACAATTTAGGGAAAATTTATAAATCGATCATCGGCTACAACCAGAGAGGTTATCATGCCACATACAACAAGTGATATAGGTACAATAGAGGATGACTTTGCTTTTCAGGCCACAACTCACGTGGAGATATGGTAAAAGACTACATACCTCTTTCGTGAATTATGTTTAGTACTAACACTTTTTGCTTGAAGTATTGTTGAGAGCATCCGAGCGGATGAAAATCTCAAATAAAAACCACAGGTGCGGATGACTTCAGGTAGGACGCAACACAACGTGGAACTCTTTCTTAGCAGCAAAACGGGACATAGTTTAAAGAGGGACGTCAAACTCTTTGGACGCGAGCTAAAGAATGATCACTACCACCATCCAACCATACCCCTGTTAGAAGACATGTGGGTATTTCAGGATATTCTGGGTTCAACTTCACCTTCGGGATATTTTTAAACTCATGCTGAGGGTAACCTTTTTTTTTTTTTCAAATTTGGGTGGCAACACACTTAGAGTTTTAGAAATTATGTCCAGGTAAGTTCTTGACTATGGATGTGAAGAATCCCACATTCATTGTTAAGATGTTACAAGCCTCTTTTCTACAAGTCGATCAACTTGTCACTCATTCTGAGCTGAAGATGGTCTGAAATAAAAGACTATCTTTTCTACCAATTGAGTCAAACTACAAGCAGTCTGATTCCCTAAAATCTTAGGGATATGTAGGCTGGGATCTATGTAGAAAACTCGACTGCATTCCAACCTCCCCCCTAATCTCTTTATTCCCCAATTTCTCAGTTTTATCAAACACTCTAAAACTGAGATAACTTGTGAATTTTTTGAAAATCGTGCTTTAAATCAAGCTCTATGAACTACAAGTGGCCTGAATTATCATGTAACCTGAGATATATAGGAAACTTAATACCGAGGTCCGGCCATGGCTCTATGAAACTCGTGCGACAACCAACCTCTTTTAGATTTGAATCTATGGTCGGACAAATATTAGAAACGTCAACCTTCCTTTGTCCAGGGTTACTTACATCCACCCTACCCAAAGGGAGGGGGCAGCTGTTGACACCTAATTTTTGCCCTCCATGACTAAATTTAATCCTGAGTTTCTTCAATTTTTAATAAACCAAAATAATTATTTCATCCAAATAAAAAATAAAAAATAACTTAAAATATTTTTCGTACGTGATTTTGTCATTTTAAGTAGCGATTATATACTATCGTGTTCAGCTATACGAGATTATATAATTTTTTACTTAAATATTTATTTTACAAATGATCGAACTTAATTAAGGCTTATCTTGAAAATAAATTCAAATGATTAAAATCTTAATCTAAATATAATTTATTCTCAAAAATAATTTATTTGGATAAATATGCATTCATTTTATTAAATCAAGAAGCTCGGGATTAAAAAAAAGGGTATTAATTCTTATGGAATTTTAATTTAATTTAGCCAATCTATTAGATTTGATCATTATTGAAAATTGGTCATAATTGCAATGCAATTCGTCAATTAGTTTTTAATTTGGTCAAAATAAATAAATATGGTTAAATTTTAAATTCTAATTGGGGTTATATTTTAAATAACCCCAAAATTCTCAAGAACTCTCATAACTTTTACCCAATTTCCACCAAAATATAAATTCAAATTGTACTATTCCCCCCAAATTTGTCCTTTTCCAATTTTGAAATTCAAAGATTGTACTACATTGTACTATTTCCCCCCACATTATATTTCACCTTACCTTATCTTTAATTTTTACATTACAAAAACCCCCCTAAATGTTTTTTCTCCCACATTGGTAGATGACAAGAAATAAATCTCTATCCTTTCCTTTAAATACTTTTCTCCCACATTGGTGGAAAAGAAAAAAAAAATACCCCATTCTCTCCTATAAATACTACCACTACTTTGGTATAGAGAGGAAGGGGAGAAGGAAGAAAAAAAAAAGGCTAGAAAGGGGAAAAAAATCCTTTTGAGCAAAAATAGTTATTTTTATTTAGTAAAAATTTTTGTTTCATAAAGTTGATCGGCTAATCAAAATTTTTGAGTTGCCGGCGACGTTTTTCGGTGGTGGTTGATTCCAACGAAGCTCATAGTCTCGTTTTGCTGACCCCAAAAGGTAAACACACCTTCCTTTATTATTATTTTGGTTTTTATTATCGTTTTTCTCTTCATCTTTTTTCTTCTTCGTAGTTCGTAGATATAATTTTATTTGTTGGGATTGTATGTTGTAGATGGCCTTGAAGGCCCTAGGACGTTGTGGTATCGATATTCTAATTATTTTCATGTTCATGATATAAAAATGAGCTAGCAATAGTTGTATGTGCCTTTTTTGACTTTATTCTTTGATTATTTTGGATAAAGTTTCAATCTTTGCTTAAAAGATGTATTTATGCTTTTTTTTTTAAAACTCATTGTTGTTGGATACATTTATTTTTAGTATGTAAAGTTATTTTCTTTATGTTTAGAAGAATAGTTAATGTTGAATGTTTTGCCTTTTCACCTTATTCTTTGATTATTTGAATAAAGTTTAGATCTTTACTTGAAAAACGATACCCATGTCTTGTTTAAACTTATTGTTGGTAGATATATTTGTTTTTAGCATGTAAAGTTATTTCCTTTATGTTGAAAAGAATAGATAATATTGATTGTTTCTTTTTTTTTTTTACTTTATTCTTTGATTATTTTGGATAACGTTTAGATTTTTACTTGAAAAATAATACCCATGTCTTGTTTAAACTTATTGTTGGTAGATATGTTTTTTTTAGCATGTAAAGTTGTTTATTTTATGTTGGAAGAATAGTTATTATTATTTGTTGCGCCTTAATAAAAATAGTAATTAGTTAAGTCAAGAATTTATCATTTGCTTACTAATTATTTTAATGGATTTCAAAACCCTCATATAAGATATGAAGTGCTAGCTTTATCTTTCATCCAAGATGTTTATTCTTATTTGTTCGCATTTTGTCTTTTCAAAATGATAAGAAAGTTCAAATTTTTGCGGCTAAATAAAATTATTTGGATATTTTTGACTCATGCATAGTATGATTGTGAAACTTTTGCTTTGCATTTTTTTATTTGTTGACTTTCATTCTTGTGCAAGTGTGCTTATTCTTGTCATTCAAAAATTGGTTCTTGATAGTTTCTTTTACTTTGAAATATGTCACTTTTATTCCTTGAACATATATTAGTTTCTTTATCTTTTCTTTGTATGCAAAAAATATCTTGAGTCCAAATGGACTCCTCTCCTCCTGCATTTCGTAATGGGTAAATGAGTCTCACCCCTTTGAGTCAAGTTCGAAGTTTAAATCCAAGGTCCACTACATGGCGTGCGGGTGCTAGAAGATAGACAAAGAAGGAAAATGGATCAAAACCCATTGATGAGGTCGCTAAAAGACTTGAAAAAAGTCTCAATTTTTACTATTGTCTTCTTTTTATTTATTCATTTAGTCATTTATTTATTCATTCATTTCGGCCTCGAAGCCAAAGTTGTATTTAATACAGGTTAAGCAATACTCGAGCCAAAGGCTCGAAAAATAGTTTACGACAGGTGAAATGGGTTGGAAGCCCAACTAGACTAGGACAGGTCTCGTTGATTTGGGCCTAATGGCCTAAATCCTTTACTTTCTTCTCCCTTCCCCTTTTATGTGTTTATTTATTTATTAGTTTTGTTTAAACTTAGTTAAAATCCCTACTAAGTTGCCTAAATCTATTTTACACAAGTTTTTTTTTTTAAAAATCAAATCACTATTTCAACAAATTAATCTTTTCGAAGTTAATCAAAAGACGATTTTTAAACAGTCCGGATAACCGCAAGTTAGCGGACGTTTTAGGTGCCTAACACCTTCCTAAAATGTTAATAGGAACCGCTTATCTAGGATATCTAACTTAAAATGATTTTCCTGTTTTGAATCGTTTGAAGTAACTCTCTAAAGGTTTCTTAATTTCTTTTCAAAATTAAGTGGCAACTCTCTTCAAAAGTCAAAATTTCCGCAAAACAGGTACGACTCCAGGGTACCAATCGTACCCTTAGATACTTCTTAGTGACCCCTCACTCGTATACTAGGCAGTGTGGTAGGGGTTACACTCTATCTAAGATACGGTTTAGCCTTCCTATAGTCGTATGTTAGGGTACAGGTCGTATACTACCTAGTCGTATGGAGTGTTGGTCTTGATATAGTGGATACTGCCTTGGGTACGATTTGGATACTATTTAGGGTATCATTCGTACCCTAATATATGATTCATATGTGTGTAGTCATACCTTGGGCAATGTAGGGGTCCTTGGTGAGGCCCAGAGTATGAGCTAGGGTACCACTCGTACCCTAGGGTATGATTTAGTCAAGTGAGTCATACCCTCTTGGGAAGTCACTTTTCAGCTTTTAACCAAAGGCTTTATGGATATTCCCACCCCAAAACCCTTAAGTCCCCTCATTATATAATATAATGTGGCCTCATAAACACTCATTTGCAAGACCAAAACATTCCAAACACTCTCTCAAAACATACTATTGAAGATTTGGAAGCTAGGTTAAGTGTTTATTTAGAGTCACGGGTCAAGTTTTTCCGTGGAATCATCTTGTACAATGCATGCAAATCTTCCCCTATTATTATTTCTCAAATATAATGTTATTTAGAAATTGTTTATGAATCTTTAATGGTGGTTTTTGAAACAAATAATAAGGGTTTTGATGTATAGTGATGGATAATGTTTGCTCTTGTCTAAACTCGTGATTATATATATTTTTGGTGATGGTTTGCACATATGGGTGGTTTTTGATGGTGGTTTAACAAATGGGTCATGAGTAACTCTAATATTGATGGTTTTCACTTGGGTTTTGGTCATGATAAGAGTATGCCCTCAAGATATTTGTGAAAATGTCTACTCGAATTAACTAGTCACTTGTTGATGGTGATTTGAACTAAGGCAATGGATTAATGAGTAAGAATGATTGGTAAATGATATTTAAAGGCCTTATTTCCCATGTAATAAGTTAAATGATGCCCTTGATGGTTTGATTGGCTAAAAAGGGTTAAAGTCCCTAGTATGAAATTGAATTGTGTATGAACTAGAGCTTAGTGTAAGAGTGCTAATGAATGGACTGATAAAGGTTTTGATGACCACAATTTGGCTTGAATGATATTTAAAACTAATGCATTGGCTTGTTAAAGTGATTGATTGATATATGGTTCATAAAGACCTTGTGGTCATGTATGATGTTGAATTATGGACTTGATGGCTTAAAATGGTCAAATGGGTTAGAGTCCCCAAATATGAATGGTGTGATGTAAATGCATGGACAACAGGTTAGAATCCCAATATCGATTAATAATGGACGCGACGGCTTATGATTAGAGTCTACTTGCATGATGAAATGGCTTGTGGTTAAAGTCCACACTTGTAATAAAATAGCTTGTGGTTAGAGTCCACTTGACTAATGAAATAACTTGTGGTTAGATTCCACTTGCTTAATGATATGGCTTGAGGTTAGAGTCCTCTTGCTCGATATAACCTAACCGGTGGAAGGTTAGAGTCCTCCACTTCATGGTTCGTGTTTGAGTGCTTTGAAATGCATGCTAAGGCCCTGTTATCCTTTGACTCTTGGTGTATCCGTATGTATTTACATGCCAATGTCTATAAATGTGGTGGCTTATGATGGTTTGACTTGGTATTGAATAATGACGTTATTTATTCCTTATCCTTGAGTTATATATTATCACTCCAATCACTAACCATCTCCGGACGCTGCATCCCCACGTGACACAGGGGCAGGAGCATCTTCTTCTCTTCTTGTATAGTGATAAGGTGTTCAGGCGGTTCGAGTATTGACAACGAAGTGGTGAGCTTCCATCATTCAGAAGGCACACATTTTACTGTCTTCTTAGCTTATGTCATAGACTTATTTTGTATTCGGTTTTGTCTATTATTGGGGGATTGTCCTAATATATTATTGACATCAGATTTATAGAGGCTTGTGGGGGATTGTTGTAACACCCCGTACTTTTACCTAGCTTAATTTCGTCCCAAAAATAGAAAAGACTTGCTTTAAAGATGAATACACTTTTATTGTAACATCCCGTATTTTGTTTGTGCTTGTTCTAATTATATAGAACCTGGAATAGCCTTGTGGTATAAATAACAGATGAGATTTGTTATGCAAGTATTAATGGTGTATATGGAATTATAAATGTTGCCCGTACAGTTTAATGTGATGCGACCAAGTTAACGTCGATACGACTATTTAAACTTGGGATCGTAAGCTAGTATTTGACTCTAAAGTTTAAAGTGACCAAGTGCATATAAGTTGAAGGTTAGATTAATGGTATTAGGAGCTAGAAATGGAATAAAAATTGAGGTGCTTTCTTGACTTAATTAAGCTAGTAGGTGAGTCACCTACTCGAGCCATTTGGACCAAATTAATGGATCCATGGCTATGGACCAGATTTGGGCCAATACTAATGTACTCATTTGGGCCCAAATCGAATAAAAGAGGAAGAAAATGGATAAATGGCCCAATACACAAATCTGCCAAGGCCCAAATTCAATTGAGCCCAACTAAGAAATTAAGTAAGTAGGTGCATCACCTACTTTGAAATTTTCAGCAGCTTGGACCCTTAAGTAGGTGCATCACCTACATGGACTAATTTATGGCTGAAAATGAGGTCAATAAGAGAAGTCCTAGAGGGCCTAATATAAGATCAGTTTTGCTGGCCATTCTACTCATTTTAAACACAATATTCACCCTTTTAAATTTCAACTTTCTCTCTTTCTTAACAAGGATAAGAACAGGAACCCTAAAATTCCTTCTAGGGTTCTTGAAGAAACCCTCACCTTTGCAGCCCAAGGTAAGTGAAAACACTTTAGTTTTTGTTTAATTATCTCATGAAAGATTAGGAAAAGATGTTATAAGTGCTTAATTATAAATATATGCAAGAATATAGAACAAGCAATCTGCTAACTTTTCTTTGATATTAAGGAACTTCTCTTTTCTTCTTTGGTTTAAAGTGTGAAGGAAAGTTCAAGTTCTTGAAGAGTTCAATTAAAATAATAAGTTGCAGAATTGAGGTAAGGTGACTTCTCCATTTTCTTCTCCTTGTATGTAAATTTGAAAGAGAATTATGGATGTGTTGTTATTGAGAACTCAAGAGATGATGAGTTCAATAATAGATTACTACAATAAAAGGGATTTGGGACTATTTTGTGGATTATTTTGTATGTATATGTTCTAGGCTACCAGTCTGATGTTGGAGAAAGGTGAGACTAGTTCGAATTGGAATGTAAAAGAAAGGTGTGGTGGTACACCACCGAATTAATTATTGAATTTATTTAGTGCGTAATTTATTTTGCGTGTTGTTTGGAGGGTGTAATGAAACTGAGGTGGTTTCGGTGATCTTATAAGGATCTGTATGGTATGTGGGTGTAATTGAAGGAGAAAAGGGTTAAAATAATATCCTTGATTGATAGATTACGTGTTTATTGCCCGGTTACTGTTTTGGTGAAGTTAAGTATCCCAAATATGTTGATTAGTTGCTAATACTAGTTTACCATTTATTCTATTGTAGATAAGTAATCTAAAGGGCGGAATGTCAAGTCGGGTTAGTTTCGGAGTTATATAACCAGGTATGTAAGGCATACTCTATTTTGGACTCTTTGGCATGAAATCGGACATTTGTTCCATCAAGTAAGCTTTCAAGTTTATCCTATAACAAGTGATACATAATAGCAACACATTACATTCCATGTAGGCAATGACCTTGTTCCCTCTCTCTAACATGTTAAAACACCTCAATACATGCTTATTATTAAACCTGCACGTCTATCTTCACTAAAAAATTTCAGGAGTTCTCCGCTTGTTCAAATAAGACCCATGTGTTACTTTCAGTTCCTAAACACTTTATTTGTGTGCCAACAACTCCCTACCTCATTGTTGTTGCATTAAGTGTCCATTTATGTGTCTCTTATTAGCTGATTATTGGTTTAAGATACCATAATGTTATGACCACCAAAGAAACAATCTTAAAGGCTAAATAAACTAAGTAACGTAAATCTATAAAATGAGTGGCAGCTCAGGGGCATAATCGTAGCATGAGCCGATCTTGATATCTTTATATGGGTGGCAGCTCAGGGGCATAATCCTAGTATAGGATGATCCTAATCTTTATATGTAGGTGGCAGTTCAGGGGTGTAAGCCTAGCATGGGCCGATCCTAATTTATCTATTTACCACTGATCAACTAGTCATTTGCATTATATATGGCTTACAAAGATTATGAAGTAAGAAAGGTAAAAATGAAGAAAGGAACATAATGTATGTTGTCCCATAAGTATATATAAAGGTGGTCTACTAATACTACTTATACACTTGTATCTGATTTCTATTGAGCTCTTGTATTATGTGTTGTTACCTTCAGCCTTACATATTCAGTACATATTTTCATACTGACATCCCTCACAGGCACAAGTACTTCAGCTCATACACCTCACTAGTAGGAGCGTAGACTATTGAGTGACTATTGGTGAGCTCCAGGTTGTTTCGGGGCTCTCCGAGTCTGTTTCATATATTTTGGTATTGTACAGTAAGTCAAGAGTAGGTAAGGGGTTTGTACCAACCTAACTAAGTCTATGTATCTTTTAGAGGCTTTGTAGACTAATGTAAAGTTATGTTAGTGTCTTGCCTTTTGACGTGGTGGCCCCAACGGCCAAGTGTTGTATATATAAGTTTGTACTTGCCTATGTAATTATTCTCATGAATACATAATATTATATTTGTCATAACCTTTAGTTATCATAGTTACATGCATGAGAAGTACAAGGTTGTGAATTGGTTCTCTCGGGCCTTTACGGCTACGGGTGCCGGTCCGCCCCAATAAGATTTGAGGTATGACAAAAGTGGTATCAGAGCGGGTCGTCCTAGGGTGTCTACAAAGCCGTGTCTATATGAAGTCTTATTTATAGGCGTGTTGTGCACCATATCTATAAACAGGAGGCTATGGGACATTTAGGGGTTGTCTCTTTTTCTTCATATCTTAGATCGTGCAATAGAGCCCATGTTGTAGGTGAAGTCATATTTAACCATTGAACCTATTTTTTTTCCTCTTATAAAGTAAAGATGCCGGTTACGAGAAGGAGTAAGAATACAGGTAAGCGAATAGATGTGGCTGCTGGAGAAGGGACCAGCAAGTCACCACCTAGACAAGCTAATCAAAGTGAGGCTCAAGTTGAGTTTGTATCCCAAACTTTTTCTACTCCTCCATCTCTAGAAGATCTAAGAAGGAGAAGAACCGCATTCTCAGAACCACCTATTAATGCTATTGACCAAGATCTAAGGAATGTCATACCATTATTGGCTCGTATAGTTGCTAGACAAGCTTAAGGGCAAGCCATTCCAACCACAGGTTCTAGTGGTGCAGATAGGGCAACTAGCCTACGAATGCAGGATTTTCTTAAATTGGATCCTCCCACATTGTAACACCCTAATTTTTTAAACCAGAACACTACACGGTGCTCATGACCCCGAAGGACCATAAGCTAACTCATGACTGATATCTGTACCTGTATACTACATAAAAGACTAAAAAAATATGGAAACATGAACTGAAAGGCCATAAGGTTCAATACTAATACATAACTAAAAATATGGTATAACAATACCAAAACAAATCTGAAATAACTGTCTGGACATACTATAGTCTGAAAGCCTCTAAACTGTCTGAATAAGGAGTTGATGGGACATGTCCCCAACTAACTCCAACTACTGAAATAAACTGAAAACTAAAATAGTAATGAAATCATTATGTCCTCAAAAGATGAGGACTCACTTCTAACTCTGACTGCTGATGCTCTGGAGATCGTGCTTGTAAACCTATGGTATAAGACACCATAGCACGAATGCATCAGTACTTTGAATATATTGGTATGCAAGTGAGGTAGGCTAAATACACGGGGTTCATATGCATGAACAATAATAACTGACTGACTAACATGAACGTTAGAATACATACATGGCTACGTAACTGTAACTGAGACCATGATAGGACTGAATACTGAGTTCTGGCTACTGAGGTTACTAATAACATTGATTTACTGATATCTGAGTACATGAATACTACGATACTGAATAACTGAGTTTATTGATCCTGATATCTGAGTGACTAATAAGTGAGGAACTGATACTGTATTACTAAATACTGATGGACTGAAACTATATTAATGATACATGAATAATTATTTCTGACAGTTCGGATTATGAAGAACTGATTTGGTTGACTGTATCTGATAGTCCTGAAGTTTGAAGAACTATCTGAGTTCTCTTACTAAGACTGATACTAAAACTGAGACTGTGGGAAATAGTTATCTAACCGACATACCCTATATATGCTATTATAGCTGAGCTGGGGTCCAATCTATGCCCTGACTGGAAGGGTGTCAATACCGCGCCACTACTAAGGACAAGCTGTAAGTGACCCTCATCTGGCAGGTACTCAAAAATAAGAATGGTGGGAACCCTAAACTGACAGGTTAATCCACCTCATCAACCCTAATCTAACAGGTTAAGATGTCTCAACCTATGCTGGCTACGTAGTTCTGGAACACAAGTATGACTACTAAGAATCACACCCTAAACTGGCAGGTGAGTTCCCATTCTTGGGTTCACTCGGTGCTAAATCCTACTCCTGTTTGAATAGACATTGAACATAACTTAACTAAACTGAACATGGACTGAGTTTACTAAATTTCATTGACTGACGAAATACTGTTGAATCTATTAACGGATTAAGTTCAAGATATTTCTGAGAGTACTGAATTACTGAAGTTACTAAGTACTATGTAGGACTGAGCTAATACTGAATTTACATGAGTTTTCCTGAGTCATGAGACTGACTGAAGTCTACTGAACATGGCTTGACTGAGAGTATCATAAAAACATAACATGGCTCTAGGCACACAACTATATTTTTCGGGTACAAGTACCCCCAGGACTCGATGGAAGGAAACTAACAAACATAACTTTCTTGAATACATTATCAACATCAACAATCCATAATATCATAACTTGGGGGATTTCATGGAGTACATGGTTTTCATACATCTTATACATAAGTAGGATTTGCAAGTAAGCATAGCATAATCTCATATGAATAGTTCATGAGCAATCCAACAACATTTACAAGACACATTACCATCATGGAAGTCATTTGGAACATAGGGGCATATCATGAATCCTTCACTTAGTCACAATTTTGCTATATTGCATGATTTCTAGTTTCTTAGGCATTTTATCAAACACTTTACAAGAACAACTTAGGCATAGATGTAATCAACAAATTATTCATCATGAACAACCAAATTTACATGTTTCCAACTCATATGATGTCATAGATTTATAAAAACACATAAGGATTCCAGCTTGGGAATCATTTAACATCAACAACATAAACATAATCTATTCACCACATAAATATCATGATATAGAATTTAAAAGAGGGTTCTTGGGCTTCATGGATGGAAGGAATCCATGAATACAAACTATGCATACCTTAGATAGAAGATTCTTGAAGATTAATGGTGGAACTTTCTTGAAATTGAATCCCCAATCAACTAGTTTTATTGGAGCTTGAGATAAATCATGGAGTGATAAAAACCTAAATCTTGAAGCTTGATCTTGAAAGAGATATAACTTTTCTTGATTTCTTGATTAGGGTTCTTGTCCCTTTGAGAGAAAATAAGTTGTTTTTGAGTTTGAAGAACTTGAATATCTTATATTCTTGAAGAAGGGTTTGAATCTTGTTCTTGAGTTTTGATCTTGAAAGAAACCCTAATTTTGATGTTATGGATGAATAAGGAGTTATGTGCTTTGATTTGACATGATTGGGTGTTAAATAGGGTGGAAAAAGACCCAAAAATCTCTTTAAAATGATGTTTCAACGCTGTTTTGGGCAAAACTGACGGTCTGAGTGATGGACCGTCACTCTGGTGACTAACCGTCACTCCAACTGTCATTTTTGGGCCAAAAAATGGCCTTACTGGTTCATTTTCGATGGCCAAAGTGACGGTCAGTCGCTGACTTGACGGTCCGTCATTTTGCCCGTCGCTCCTGGACAGCTTGGGCAACTCTCCGTAAAACGGCCATAACTTTTTACTCCGATGCCGGATTTTGGCGAAATTGGTATAGTTGGAAAGATAATTCAATCATCTATATTTTTATGGATAATAAGATCAAAATTTATTTGTAAAATGGGAGATATGATTGTTTGAAGTTAACTATGGCAATGCCCTTGTCAAGAATTTAGTTGGTAAGGAATGTTTTGATTCGTCCAATAGCTAGGACGTATTTGAGGTATTTATATACATCAAACTTGATCATAAAAATAGCAAATCACTATAATTTATTTCTCATATTCTTGAAGCATGGTTCTACCATCGGTTGGGATTCTCCGGGTATTACACACATTCACTAGATCAGATCTTAATGAAGACCCACAGGACTTTATTGATCAAATCCAAAGGGCTATAGATATCATGCATGTGTCGGGTGAAGAGACAGTTGAGCTAGAATTATATAGATTTAAAGGGGAGGCTATATTTTGGTATGAAGACTGAAAATGATCTAGGGGTATCGATGCACCTTCAGCTCGTGCGGATCAATTCCTGAATCTTTGCTAAGGAAATATGAGCGTGAGGGAGTACAACCTCCGATTTAAATCTTTGGCTAGGTATGCTTCTAATGTAGTAGCTACAATGGATGATAGAGTTCATCGATATGTGGATAGATTGGATCCATATCTAGTTAGAGATTGTACCATTACTGCTTTGAACAAAGACATGGACATAGCAAAGATACAAGTATTTGCACAAAAAATAGAGGATCAGAGGCAAAGAAGAAGAACATAGTAATTAGAAAGAGGGTATTCCAAGAGGTCTAGATCTACGGGGCAGTTTATGGCTTCCCAAGAAGAGTTTAGGCCTCGGTTTTCTAATAGACCGCCTAGGCCATTATCTTTTTATTCTGTAGCTAGTGCTCCACCACAGTTTCAAGGGTCTAAAGGAAACCGATTTAGGCAAAGAAGTGAGAGTCAGAGTTTACGAATAATGAGGTATCAAGATCAAGGGAGTATGAGCCAATTAAAGCCTCCTCAGCAGCTATGTAAATAATGTGTAAAGATTTATTTAGGTGCATGTCGGTTTGGGACAAATGCTTGCTTTTGATGTGGTACGTCAGGATATATGATGAGAGAATACCCTCAAAGAGGCATAGGTGGTATGGCATGACCTACTGGATTAGCCGTTGCATCATCATCATCGGTTCCTTATTCAGGTAGAGGTATATAGCCTATGGGTCGTGGTAGAGGTGCTAAAGGAGAAGCTAGCTCTAGTAGAGTTCAGAATCATATAATGCTTTAGCGGATCGACAAAATTTAGAGGCTTCTCCAGATGTGGTTACAAGTACATTGTCCATCTTTTCACATAATGTATATGCATTAGTTAATCCAGGTTCTACATTATTATATGTCACTCCATTAGTTTTTGGAAAGTTCAAAACAAACACCAAAATTGCTAGTTAAGCCACTTGAAGTATCTACGCTGATTGGTAAATCTATTCTAGGAGAGTGTATCAAAATTGTATAATAGCTATTTGCGGTCGTGATACAATGGCTGACCTGGTTGAGTTAGAAATGGTAGATTTTGATGCTATAATGGGTATGGATTGGTTAGCTTCTTGTTATGCCACCGTAGATTGCCGAACTAAGAAGGTGTATTTCCATTTTCCAAGAGAGGCAATCCTTGAATAGAGAGGTAATATTGGTGCACCAAGAGGTAAATTCATTTATTATTTTAAGGCAAAAAGGTTGATTTCCAAGGGTTACATATGTCATCTGGTTAGGGTGAAGAATACAGATGAGGAGCCACCAACTCTTCAAACTATTCCAGTAGTGAATGAATTTCCCGATGTATTTCCTAAGGATCTTCTAGGTTTGCCTCTAGAATAAGAAGTAGAGTTTGGTGTTGATGTGATTTTAGGTACTCAACCAATTTCAATTCCTCTGTTTAGAATGGCCCCGACAGAATTACGAGAGTTGAAAGAGCAATTAAAAGACTTGCTAGAAAAAGAATTCATAAGTCCTAGTGTGTCCCCTTGGGGTGCACTAATATTATTTGTGCGTAAGAAGGATGGCTCATTGAGAATGTGTATTGACTATCAACAACTGAACAAGGTGACTATTAAGAACAAATATCCCCTTCTGAGAATTGATGACTTATTTGATCAGTTGCATGGTGCTAAGTGGTTTTCAAAGATTGATTTGAGGTCTGGTTACCACCAAATAAGGGTCAAAGTGAAGGACATACCCAAGACAGCTTTTCAAACACAGTACGGTCACTACGAGCTTTTAGTCATGTCATTTGGGCTAACTAATGCGCCTGCAACTTTTATGGATTTTATGACTAGGGTGTTCAATCCATTCTTGGATGTGTTTGTGATAGTTTTTATAGATGATATTCTGGTTTATTTGAGATCAAATGAGGACCATGCCAGTCACTTATGACAGGTATTACAGATTCTTTATGATCGTAAACTATATGTAAAGTTCTCCAAATATGAGTTTTGGTTGAAATATGTGGCATTCTTAGGTCATATTGTATCTGATGAAGGAATAAAGGTTGATACTCAAAAGATAGAAGCCGTGAAGAATTAGCCAAGACCTATAACGCCTACGGAGGTTTGTAGTTTTCTTGGGTTGGCAGGTTATTATAGAAGGTTTGTTGCAGGATTTTCTTCAATTTCTGCACCTTTAACAAAACTAACACACAAAACATCCAAGTTCCAATGGAATGATGCTTGTGAAAAAAGTTTCCAAGATCTGAAGAATAAGTTGACTTCTACACCCGTATTGGTACTTCTAGAAGGCACAAAAGGGTATACAGTTTATTGTGATGCTTCAAGAATTGGCTTAGGGTGTGTATTGATGCATCATGGTAAACTCATAGCATATTCCTCAAGACAATTGCGACCACATGAGAAAAATTATCCAACGCATGATCTGGAGCTAGCAATGGTTATATTTTCTTTAAAGATATGGTGTCACTACTTGTATGGGATTCATGTTGACATATATACTAACCACAAGAGTTTGCAGTATATCTTTAAATAGAAGGACCTAAATTTAAGGCAACAAAGATGGCTTGAGTTATTAAAAGACTATGATGTTGATATCTTATATCATCCGAGAAAAGCAAATGTGGTAGCTGATGTATTAAGTCATAAATCTATGGTGGTCACTTATGGGTAGTCTATAGAAGGACAAGGGATGACTAAGGATCTATACCAACTAGCCAATTTGGGGGTCCGCCTTCTTGAAACTCCAGATGAGGGGCTTATTGTGCATAATGCTGCAAAATCTTCACTGGTAGCGGAAGTAAAAGAGAAGAAATATGCAGACACCATTCTATTAAAACTTAAGAAAAATGTGCAAAGTGGTATGATAGAAGCATTTGAGCTTACGCAAGAAGGAGTACTTCGGTGCCAAAACAGATTGTGTGTGCCGAATATAGATGAGCTAAGTGTCGCACCCCTTTTTCTAACCCCAAAAAGATTTGATTTAGGTTTCGAAAGAGTTTTTATTATTAAAGTGAAAAAGATGAAAATTTGTTTCGAAAAAGGACTACTTATATTTTTTATTCAGAGTCTCCATTTGGCATAATCCGGTGTGCCAAGTCACCCATGGATATCCTTTTTCAAAATGGTTTTGACTCTTTAATACTGGTTTGCGAACAAAGATTCTGGCTAAGGAATTCTGTTGACTGAGAGGAAGATGTTAGGCACCCCTCGATCCCATGGTTTGACCACGGTTGCTTGGCAGAGCGTATCGGCTAAATTGACATTACAAATGCATAAACCACGCAAAGCACGCAAAAACAATCGTTCAAACAAACAAAAACAAAATAATCCAAAATATAATATCCAGTCCAATTATACAATCCCGAAAAATGAAAAATGCAAAAATGTAAATCCTATTCTAAACTAATCCTAAACTAAGCTCCAATGCCTCAACCGATGCCTCAAGCCTTCCTCGCGAACGTCCTCCAAATACAAGATACTTCGGGGAATTCCCCGGATAAATCAATACAAATCCCTCGAGGCATCCCTCGGCCAAATGAATACATTTTTAGTGCGGAAAAATAAAACTATTCAACAAAATTTCAAACATTCCACAGAATTTCCAACATTCAACCGAAGCCACAAATTCTAAACTTTGCCTACCCAAACTATGTTTGCCTGAACCAATCGACGTATCAAGATACTACCAAGCTCGATTAACGTTCATTTCAATTCAAACAACTAATGAATCAAACTACCCAAAATTCACCAATTATGTCGAATTTTTCAGACCCCACCCCTATCCCCCAATTAATTCACGATTCAAAAACCACTAAAGATTCACCACCAACACAGATCAAACAAGACATAACATGTAATTTGATGTATCAAAATATAGTGAATAATGAACTAACAGAAAGAGGGAATAGGATTGGACCTCAATTCAAAGATTTCAAAATTCAATAATACTTCAATGAAGGGATAGAATCCACATCCGAAAACCTCAAACCAAACCTCAACAGTGACGCACTCCAACTTTCAATAGAACGTTCTCATAGATAATAAAGAAGTCCAAAAATCAAATTCTCGAACGGGAACCCCAACCACGAACAACACCAAATCAGTGTTCCAAATTTCCAATCGAACAGGTTGCAAACCTAGAGGAAAACCTCGATATGAAATCCCAAATTCCGAATATTGGCACAATTTAATTATGAGTACCCCAAAGCACAATGTCGACAATGAATCAACAAACAAAAGATCCCGAAAACCCCCAAAATTTAGCAAAAGAAAACCAAAACCGATAGAAACTGGGCTCTGACGGAATCAGCCTGAGGACGACCCAATCTACCTGTTCTAATGGATTTCATTATGCTTTGATGTTTTTCGACGACTGTATTGCCGGAACACTAACCAGACGTGAACAGCAACCCCTCGACAAACAATAACCAGTTGCCAGTGTGATATTTCAATGGAAACCTAAAGAAAACAAACGGATCTCAAACATCTTCCTTCAGGTATTCAACTCTCTTTCGCTCACTGTTCAACTCTATTTTTTCGATGTGGGTGACATTTTTCCGGTGAAGGTATGTGTGTATTGTTGTTGTGCCTCCTCTCTATATGGTTTTCTCTCCGTCCAGCTCCCATCTCCGATCTGTGCGTGTACCGATTGTTTATGCGTATATTCCGTCTATGAAAGAAGATGGGAATGGAATTGTCTTCTATGAAATTTTGGTGTGTGTGATGTATATGTATGTTGTTCTTCTTTGAGGGATCAGTGTTTGTGGTGAGGTGAGTGTGTGCTCATGGTGAATCTGTGGGTGTTGAATCGAATTTCTAGTGAAGAAAAAAAGAAAATAAAAATGGAGTCCTCTATGTAGTCTGTGAATCCGTATTGTGTGTGTGTCGTGTGAAGAAGAAAAGAAAAAAAAAGATGAATCCCCTCCCTTGAAAAATGGATCCCCCCTTTATGTATTCATCCGAATGGCCAAATCTGTGGGCCCTTTTTATTCGTGTGCCCCCCTCATTTTATGATGAGAATAATGACAAAATGGGTCCCCTCTCTTTTAGTTTATTATTGTAAGGAAAAAAATGTTAGTGGGTAGGGAGGTGGAAACTTTTGATTGGGTAGGTTGTTAGGATAAGATAAATTAGTTAGAGGTATATTTTTTTGTTTATTATTTTTTTGTATTTTTATGGGATATAATTACATGGTTGAGGGTACAGGGTAGGATAAGGTAAAATTGAATAGAAGTGATATCGGGGAGGGACAAAATTAGGTGTCTACATCATGCCCCCTTTAAATGTAAACACGAAATATTTTCAGATAAAGAAGTAGACAATGAGACCAAATTTTGAACCGACCATTATTTAAGGAAAGAAACAGAAGGAAGAAGGACTACCGGATCTTGAATTAGGACAACCTACCTACCCAAGTTATGAGGGAACCAAGTCACGAGTATTTCAAAGGACTGGAAAGAGAAGGACTATACCGAGTTGGAGAGTCGAGTGAGAATCTATCGAGGTTTCAGTCCGCAGCTCTGTTATTACATCAAAAATAAAAATTACAAGTTAAAATGTAAATGCAATTACAAAATCCTATCTATACTGCTTCTTTTGGACTCTTGACTTGAGTTTCATCACCCTATTCTTCAGGCGGGCTCCTGACTTGGTATTTCTTTAACTTGTTGCTTGCTTTTCAATTTCTTCACTCTGTTCTCCAGGTGGGCTCCTGACTTGCTATTTCATCACTTTGTTGCTTGACTTTTCGTTTCTTCACCTTATTCTTCAGGCGCGCTCCTGACTTGCTATTTCATCACTTTGTTGCTTGACTTTTTGTTTCTTCACCCTATTCTTCAGGCGGGCTCCTGAAACCCAAAATTAAAACTAGAATGAAAATTATCCCGAACAAAAATTATAGTAAAGTAGTATTTCATTTTTGAAAGCACTGTCCCATTTTCCAAGAGGATCCTGAATAGGAGGTAAAGTCCCATTTTTCAGGAGGATCCTGAGCAGAAAGTAAAATCTCATTTTTCAGGAGGGTCCTGAACATAAAGTAAATTTCCATTTTTCAGGAGGATTCTGAACATAAAGTAAAATCTCATTTTTCAGGAGGGTCCTGAACATAAAGTAAAATCTCATTTTTCAGGAGGGTCCTGAACATAAGGTAAATTCCCATTTTTCAGGAGGGTCCTGAGCATAAAGTAAAATCTCATTTTTCAGGAGGGTCCTGAGCATAAAGTAAAATCCCATTTTTAGGAGAGTCCTGAACTGAAGGTAAAATCTCATTTTTCAGGAGGGTCCTGAGCATAAAGTAAAATCCCATTTTTCAGGAAGGTCCTGAACATAAAGTAAATTCCCATTTTTCAGGAGGGTCCTGAGCATAAAGTAAAATCCCATTTTCAGGAGGGTCCTGAGCATCAAGTAAAATCCCATTTTTCAGGAGGGTCCTGAATAGAAGGTAAAATCCCATTTTTCAGGAGGGTCCTGAGCATAAAGTAAAATCCCATTTTTCAGGAGGGTCCTGAACATAAAGTAAATTCCCATTTTTCAGGAGGGTCCAGAGCATAAAGTAAAATCCCATTTTCTAGGAGGGTCCTGAGCATAAAGTAAATCCCATTTTTCAGGAGGGTCCTGAGCATAAAGTAAA
>NC_061117.1:176178144-176210323 GCF_002878395.1 Capsicum annuum | reverse complement strand
CCCATTTTTCAGGAGGGTCCTGAACATAAAGTAAATTTCCATTTTTCAGGAGGGTCCTGAGCATAAAGTAAAATCCCACGGATGTGGATTTCCAATAGTAGCTGAATTAAGTGAAGCGAATTTGCCCCTATTTCAACAAAGAAAATTTGTTAGTTAAAAACTTAGTGGCGGCTTGCAGCTCTTGGCTTCTCAGGTATCTGCCCCAGCACTCATTGCTTTCATTTTTGTTCCAAATCGCTAACACTTGCCCTGTCTTACCGCATCATTGACCCGGATCCAGATTGAGGGAAATGGGTTCTGACTCGAACAATGGGTTTTTATTTCACCATGCCTCTGGGGTGCACCCTTTTCCCAAATCTGAATGCTTCCACGAATCCAACAGCCTGTTGGTTGACAGACTTCCTTTGTTTCGTGTTGAATTATGATCATTTTTCTTTCCTGTGCTGTTCCTTGGATTTTCCTCATATAATTGGAAAGACTGGTAGTAAATTTTGAAATTCTTTCTCGATTGTTTTGACACAGACTTGACTTAAAATGTAAAGCAATGATGGTGACTTTTATTTTGATAAATGACAATAAAAAGACAAAAAACATGAATATGTAAATGAAAGAAAAGGGCAATGTCCCATATTCAAAAAAAAGAAAACTTATCTGAATATGACAAACAAATCCAATGAGTATGACATGCATTTTGGATTCAGCTGCCTGATCTTCCTATCCAAACTCCCCATTTGTTGTTGAGTTCGTGCCTTTATCGTTGAGCCGCTTCTTCAAATCCATTGGACTCATACATCATATTTGATTGACGGCATCTTAAAAGACTTTCGCCAACAAATCTCTTTCTTTTCACTTTTTACTTTTCTCTTGAACTCGCCATTGCCTTACGGTGCCCGTGAGGGTTTTCACAATTAAGACTCTCTCATTTTTATTTCTCTCCACTCACCATCGCCTTATGGTGCCTGCGAGGGTTTTCACCAATAAGACTCTCTCATTTTCATTTCTCTCAACTCACCATCGCCTTATGATGCCCATGGGGGTTTTCACCAATAAGACTCTCTCATTTTGTATTTTTTTTCTAATTTCTTATGCTGAGGGAGACACGTGGTACCTCACAATGCATCATCATATCCATTGCATGCTTAGCCTTAACATTATCAAAAATTAATCTGAAGGACGTTCTTTGGTTGTAACTTGGCTTTTGGATAAGGTTAGAAAAGGATGGCAAAAGGTTCAAACGACACTTGAAGTGAGGGTGAGTTTGATTTTTGAGGGATCCAATTCAATCCCCCGACGACTGACTACAAACCCCAACAGCTTTCCAAACAAAACTTCAAATACACATTTTGTTGGGTTGAGCTTGAGATTATACCTGCAAAGTCTTTCAAAGAACTTTCTTAAATCTTTAACATGGTCGGCCCGACTTTTTGACTTAATAATCACATCATTCACGTAGACCTCAATCTCCTTATGCATCATATCATGAAACATAGTGGTCATGGCTCTCATGTATGTTGCTCTAGCATTCTTCAAATCGAACGGCATCACTCGATAACAATAAGTCCCCCATGGTGTGATAAAAGACATCTTCTCTACGTCTTCATCATCCATAATGATCTGGTGATATCCGGCATAGCAATCCACAAAAGAGGCAACCTCGTGTTTAGCATAGTTGTCTAACAAAATGTGGAAGTTGGACAGTGGAAAATCATTTTTCGAACTTGCTCTATTCAAATCACGGTAATCAACACACACTCGAATTTTGCCATCTTTCTTTGGTACGGGAACAACATTGGATAACCACATAGGATAGCGAGCCACTCGAATTACTTTGGCTTCAAGTTGTTTCATGATTTCCTCTTTAATTTTAATACTTACATCAGTTTTAAACTTCCTCAACTTCTATTTGACAGGAGGGAACGCGGGATCAGTTGGCAATTTGTGAGCCACTAATTCAGTTCTTAAACCAGGCATATCATCATAAGACCATGCAAAAACATCCTTATAATCAATTAATGCTTGAATCATTCCATCTTTTAGCTGTGGAAAAGCATGTACACTGATTTTAGTTTCCCTAACATCTTTTTGATCCCCTAGATTTATTGGCTCAGTCTCATTCAAATTAGGATTCGGTTTGTCTTCAAACTGTTCCAACTCTTTGCTTATTTCTTCTAGTGCTTCTCCTTCATCATATTCCCCATCTTGCTTCATTACATCTTGATTAGTTTGGATTTTATGGTCAGGCTAAAAATTCCGCATGCATGTCATGTCATTAGAATCAGCATAAAGAGAACTGTATATAAAAAAAAGAAAAACAGAATATATTAGACACGAATCAAAAGGGACATTGCATTTCATTAAATAAAAAGATAGAAGGGTTTAAACATAGATGCCATCATAACATAAACAAACTAAAATCCGAATTACAACCCTGAAATAACTCAGATAAACAGAAAGAAAAACAAAATAAACTACCAAAACTCTCTCCTGACGGGAAGAGGAGTGACTTCCTAATTATTGAGCCGAAAAACTGGGCCAATGAATTGCATGTTTGCTATACTGGTACCTTCTCCTTCTTTGACCATATCAACATCAATAAAAAGGTTCTAGCAATCATCAACCAATTCAACTTCAAATTCCACATGCTTCGTGACACCGCTCTTAACAAATGATTCACTGAGTAGTGGCACTGGGTGAGGGAGTAACCATGTTTCCTTTTTCCTTCCTTTGGCTTTCTTCAGATCTTTAGCCATAGGCTCAAATCCCAGACCAAACATGCCCACATTCTCACTCAGACATATTGGAAAAACTATACCGTACAGAGACGCTCCTAAACCCTTTCCTGGCTCAAATCCGTATTTCTAAAGTTCACTCACCATCATGATAGAAGTGGAAGACAATTGCGGTCCCGATATAACCTGCCATTTAAGGATACGATTCACTGGCACTGTATCAAAAATTTGATAGACGAATGTCTCCTCTACGTTATTTGCTTCAATAAGAGACAAGGGAGAATCTTCTCAGGTGGACAAATCTCCTTCACCGTGAATAACCACTTCTTGCCTTTCATGCTCAAACTTAATCATTTGGTGCAGTGTAGATGCAACCGCCTTGGCTTTGTGGATCCAGGGCCTTCCCAACAACAGATTGTAAGAGAAGTCTATATTTAATACTTGAAACTCTATGGTGAATTCAACAGGCCCTATGGTCAATATTAGTTCTATTTCGCCAATGGAATTTAATTTTGCACCATCGAAAGCCCTGACATATACATTGTTGGGCCTGATCCTGTCAGTACCAATATTCAACTTTTGCAAAGTAGAAATAGGGCAAATATTTTTACCTGAACCTCCATCAATCATAACATGAGTGATGTAGAAATCTTCATACTTCACTGCAATATAAACGCCCCAGTTATGCCCTGTACCTTCAACAAGTAATTCATCATCAAAAAAGTTGATTTGATTCACCTCAAAGATTTTTCCGACCATTTTCTCAAGCTAGTTTATTGTAATCTCCTTAGGAACATATGCTTCATTTAATACCTTTAGTAAAATATCACGATGCTCCTTGGAGTGTAACAACAAAGATAAGAGGGAAATTTGAGCAGGGGTTTTCTTCAACTGGTCTATTATTGAATACTCTGGCAATTTCATCTTTTTCAAAAATTATTTGGCTTCTTCCTTGGTGATAGGCTTTTTGATAGATGACGGTCCACTAACCATTGGCTTGGCCTTTCTTAAGATTTTAGGCACGAAGCATCTTCCTGACCTAGTCAAACCCCCTACCTCATCTACATCTTCCACTACTTCTTTCCCGTAATTGGTCATCATTGTCCGCCCATAATTCCAGGGAACCCTTTTCGTATCAACTATCAAAGGTTGGGTGACCGATTTAAGGACAATAGGCGCTGCCAGTGCTCCTTTCACCATCAAGATGGGCTGACTCAGAACTCCCACCACTGTCAACTCAGGTTTATCCTGACTTAAATCAACATACCTTCTGGCACCTTGTACTGTGATCAGGGGTTTCTTTGTGCTTTCTTGGGCTTTATCTTCTCTCATTCCTTCCCGATTCAATAATATTGCTTTCAAAGACTCTGCTACATTCACCAATATCTCCTCAATGGTCTGTATCTTGATAATAGGCTTATAACACCTTGAAGACTCTTTCCCATCATATATCAATTCTAACATATTGGCTTCAGCATGGGTTGGCAATGGATTCTGGTTAATGTTTGGACCCTCCGGGGCCTGGACCAGCATCTGATTGGTGTCAATTAAATCTTGGACAACTCTATTTAAATGCCAGCATGTCTCGATATCATGGCCTGGCATATCAGAACAGCATGCAAACCTTAAAGAATAATCGAGATTCCTCGGCGGTGGATTTGAAAGCTTTCCTTGAATTGGGTTTAAGACCTTCAACTTTCTCAACCTATCAAACAAGCTAGCGTATGTCTCCCTAAGAGGTGTGAATTGATTTTTGACCACCTTCTCTTTCTTATACTCGGGCCTAGGTTGAAAACCGGGTCTGGAGGGGTTTTGGTAATTTGGTGGAGCGAATGGGCAATTTTGTGGAACTTGCACGCGTCACTGCAGGTAAAAAGGGGTTTGGGCATATGGCTACATGCTATATACTGGGTACGAGGGTGGTGGAATTGAATATAAAGGGTTTTGTGGAGGGTAGTAATGGTGGGAAGGAATATATAGAGCTTGGGCGTAGACTTGGGCTTGGGATTGGGGATAGGGGCGAGGTGGTCTTTTGGGATAGAAATGGGGATACGACAGTCGCCACATCCTCTTTCTTTTTTTACCTCTGAATGCGCTAGATCTACCTTGAATCGCTTTTGTGGTGGATTTTAATGTGACAAAACTCACTATTCGGCCGGTCTTGATTCCGTCCTCTATCATCTCCCCCATTTTGAGGACTTCAATGAAAGATTTTTCCATTGTCGGAAGTAAATGTTGAAAATAGGTCTCATCCTGTGCCTGAATAAAAACTTCTACCAACTTACTTTCTTTCATTGAAGGCTTTACCCTGGCGGCCTGTTCACGCCACCTTATCGCGTATACCCTAAAACCTTCAGTGCCTTTTTTCTTTATGTTAGCCAAGGATTTTTCATCTGGAATCAGGTCGATGTTATACTGAAAATGTTGAACAAACTCAGAAGCTAAGTCATCCCAGCTGTTCCATTTGTCGATATCTTGATTGATAAACTATTTTAAAGCCAGATCAGAAAGACTCTCGCCAAAGAAGGCCATGAGCAACTCTTCACTTCCTCTTGCAGCCCTCAACTGGTTGGAATAACGTCTCAAGTATGCCATGGGATCACTGTGTCCTGCATACTTCTCGAACTTGGTCATTTTAAAACTGAGGGGAAGGTTGATATTTGGGAACATGCAATGATCTTTATAGGAAACACTCCTATAATCTCCGATTCCCTGCAAATTCCTCATAGCCTGTTCTAAACTTTTCAACTTCCGGGCTATGATTTCCTATTTCTCTGTTGCGACAGGTTTCTCTGTATCAAATGAAAATGCAGGCGTCTGAGTGTGCCCATACGGTTCATTCATTCTCAAAGTAGTCTTCGGGGCATAATACTGACTATCTAGAACCTTTAATACTGGCTTACTGGCAGACCTAGGAAGCTCCATTATGGGACGCACAACATATATGAGAGTTTCATGTGGTGGTGGAGCCACGAATACCGGTGTGATTGGTGGCACTGGTTGAGCAGCGGGTCTTGATTGGGGAGCTGCCAAGGGCACACCAGAACTACCAGGATAATAATGTCGTGGAGTGAATCCTGGCGCGTGCTCAGGTAAATCAGTAGGAGCAGAGAATTGCACCTGAGAGAGCGGTGGGCAATTAGAGATATTCCCAAGACCTTCAGGGAGTGGAGGAGGAGGCATTCCACTGACCCATGCCCGGTGTAAATCTATCAATTATTGCCTGATCCTTACTACCTCATCATTGTGCTCTCAACTTTCTTTCCTGTGATCCTGATCTGGGTCAATGAGCAAATTTTCAATCTCCCTGCTAGCCATGGCGAGCTTTGCTTTAGATCTAGTGAAGTATGGGTGACTAGCCAGAGTGTTGCAAACGTACCACTGTTATCTGAAAGAACATGCTCATCAAAGACGACATCCGTTAGGATTGAGGCACACAACAAGCATGGGAATCACATTGGTAAAATTGTCCTAAATTTATGTTCATTTCTACCAGCTTTTGAGGGTAGCGAGGTCATTTTAACATCATTCCGATTTTTATCTACACTTATTTTTATCTACACTTATTATTATTTTATTATTATTATTATATTTTTTTTCATATCCATCTTTGTTTTTTTCCCTTCTCTCGTTATCTACCTTTATTTTATCATTCTTTATGGCTTTTGTTTTTCTTTAAAAGAGGAAAAATAACGAAAAACAACGAAACAAAATGATTAGATCGAACCCAAAAGTAGGTTGCCTATGTATCATGTTGTACATGAATCAGATCTTGCGTAGTTCGGGCAGCATATGCATAAACATTACATGTTTTTTTTTGCGAAAATAAAAATTAACAAACAAAGAAAAGATGTAACATCATAGCATTTTGACAAAAGAAACAACAAAAACATACAAAGAATTTAGGACCACTTTAAAACTAAACAACAAATACGAAACAACATTCTAGACCCCTAAGACGACATACGTGAAATTACTAATAAAGACCCTAATACCAAAAACAACTTGACTTTGACTTAAATTAGACACCACCCTACAATGACAGACACATAAAAACTCAAACTGAATAAAGATAAGAAATGCTCTTTCAGACTGGTGCTCTGCGTGATGACCCTGGCTGAGATGGACCTGCTTGTGAAGTTCTCTTTCTCCCATTTAAACTTTGTAGTATATCCTGTAAATACACCTTGACATTAGGGAAGAAGCTTCGGGTCCGTATTCCTGCCTCATGAAGAGTGCACTTGGAAAGATTATTCTGACACCTTTCTATCGTCTTGAACAAATCTGCTAACAGAACTCTCAGTGTTTCCGCTTTGGACCCCACACTTTCATCCTGATGGTCGTCTACTATGCATTCTTCCTGTATTCTCCCTCTAAGCAATGCTGGCAAGGGTTGACTGATACCCCGAGGGATAGATTGAATCCATACCCCATATCCCTGAGTGTACCCCGGATTATCCAAACTTTCTTTGAGTGTTTCCACACCTAGGTTTGTTGCATTCTTCCAAAACTGCTTGCACTTGCTCTCACCTAAGGCTTGGTCCTTGAAGTACTCAACATCCTTCAGAAGATCCACTGCTGGTGGCACGTCCTGCAGCCTACCCAACTGGAGCATTACCCTAGAAGGACTGTATCGTTTAGTGCAATTGAGCCCTAACATAACTAAAGGGAGCTGCGTCTAACAACCCAACAATATTATCTTTGGTGAAGCCACAGATAAGTCCACAAAATGTTATCCCCGGTTCTTGACTCAAGAAATTCAATCCAAGAGTTGACTCCCACGGGTAGCGAGAATTTATCCAAACGCAACCTGGAGTCCATGGCTTTCACTCAATTGGGAATACAACGATCTACCACGTCTGGTCTAACTAAAAAAGGCGCATGCAAATGCTCCATCATAACTGCAATATCAGGTTACTGCCCTCAAAAAGTCTCATTCCCCCTTCACTTCGGTTAAAGCCTTATATATTTTTGTTAAGATCATGGGTATGAGAGTGAACCTGCCCTTTTGATTAATGCCCTTGTCGTTTTGATCCTTATGAAATAGGGTCATCACCACAGATTGCAAACGGGTATTAATACGTCTTTCTTCTAGTGGAAACACTAAAATGCCTAACAAAGCGAGGGTGAAGACTTCAAGATGCTTTCTCTCCCACTTCTCCTTAGTTTTATGAAATTCATCCCAAAAGCAATCAAAACCTTCCGAGGGCCCGAATCTAGCGAACAAAAAATCTAAGGAAACCCACGAATCACTTAAACAACCCAAATGCGTACCCTTACTTTTTAAACCACGAGACTGCAAAAATCTTACGCCAGTATGATTTCGTACTCAGATCATATCCTTCTCGATATAGGGCAAATGCAACAAACCGGATATTTCTGCCAAAGTAGGAGTCATTTCACATTCCCCAAACCTGAACACCAAACTACTTGCATCCTAAAAGGTCAACAAAGCCTCTATTAAATCTGGACGAGGGGTAACATGTAGAAGTTCCGTAAGATCACCTAATATTTTAATCAGTTTCTGCTGATCAACATAGTTAAACATTTCCGACCACTTGATTAACTTTTTGGTCACCTTGACAACCATCAGAACTCTAGACTTGGTGGACAAATCCATCCTGTAATAACATATAAGATGTTATCTAAAAAATTCAATAGGATTAGAAGGTTCCCAACCCTTGGGATTTTTCACGCAAGCATATGTCGATGGGACAGACCATATTCATGACTCCAATTTTTCGAACAGAAGTACTGAGCGAGATCAGTCTACTTGGCTAACAACTCTAGATTCGGGGTGAGAGACCTAGGCTAATAATAAGACAAAGGCTAACACAAAGATTACCGGACCCCTCGAGGGTTGCCTACGTATCCCAACCCGAGGATAGGGAATCAGGTATGCGTAGTTCATCCAAATTGGACACTTAACGATTAAATAATAAATTGACCCTAACTTAAGAGACAACTAAAAACAAATGAATGAAAACTTTTTGGATTTTCAACTAGACATTTCAACTAAGACTGACATCACCAATTATGAAAAAATATTTTTGGTATTTTGTTTTTGACAAATAAGTAGAAAAGGCGAACAAAACCCTCTTTTTTTCATCACTTTTTGGTACTTTGAGAAGATAAATGCAAAAAGTAAAAAAGAATCTTTTTGAGTTTTGGATCGTGAAGAACAAAAGCCATAAAGAACTCTAAAATAAACTACGATGCTCCTTTTGATTTAATCTTTTCGACTCACCTTTTTTCTTTTTTTTTTTCAAATCAGTCCGTCAAATGACCACGTTACCCTTAAAGATGCAACAGTTAGCACATAGGGATGCTATAGAGGTGAGTCTCCTACAAAGGGCCATGTGGGTCCCTATAGGTCTCCATATGATGCACATAAGCATGACCTAAAGGCTGACCTATGTTGTGGTTCACTAACAAGGCTGTTCGGGGGAGTGTATGGTCGATAGTGGCTGCTTTGCTTTCCACCTACTCCATAACACCGACGGCTCCCCCCTAAAATAAGGGTGACTCAACTAGAGGTCGTATATAACACGTGTACTATGGACTTGTTGCAGAAAGAAGGCTTGGGGGTGGACACATGATGACAGATATAAAAGTGGTAACACATAGGATAAATACTATAAACAAAGAGCATGAAAAATGAAAAAAAGTGAAAACAATAACACAAACAAAATCACAAAGAATACTTATACACTCGTGATGTCAAACAAAGCCGATACGACTCCAAAATATAGCTCGAATTCTGAAAACTTGTCAGTATCCCTAGCAGAGTCGCCAGAGCTATCACACCCCTTTTTCTAACCCCAAAAAGATTTGATTTAGGTTTTGAAAGGGTTTTTATTATTAAAGTGACAAAGATGAAAATTTGTTTCGAAAAAGGACTATTTACATTTTTTATTCAGAGTCGCCACTTGGCATAATCCGGTGTGCCAAGTCACCCATGGATATCCTTTTTCAAAATAGTTTTGACTCTTTAATACTGGTTTGTGAACAAAGATTTTGGCTAAGGAATTCTATTGACCGAGAGGAAGGTGTTAGGCACCCCTCGATCTCGTGGTTTTACCACGGTCGCTTGGCAGAGTGTATCAGCTAAATTGACATTACAAATGCATAAACCACGCAAAGTACGCAAAAACAATCACTCAAGCAAACAAAAACAAAATAATCCAAAATATAATATCCAGTCCAATTATACAATCCCGAAAAATAAAAAATGTGAAAATGTAAATCCTATTCTAAACTAATCCTAAACTAAACTCCAATGCCTCAACCGATGCCTTGGGCCTTCCTCGCGAACGTCCTCCAAATACAAGATACTTCAGGGAATTCCCCGAATAAATCAATACAAATCCCTCGAGGCGTCCCTCGGCCAAATGAATATTTTTAGTGCGGGAAAATAAAACTATTCAACAAAATTTCAAACATTCCATAGAATTTCCAACATTCAACCGAAGTCACAAATTCTAAACTTTGCCTACCCAAACTATGTTTGCCTGAACCAATCGATGTATCAAGATACTACCAAGCTCGATTAACGTTCATTTCTAGTCAAACAACCAATGAATCAAACTAACCAAAATTCACCAATTATGTTGAGTTTTCAATTCTCACCCCACCCCCAAACCCCAATTAATTCATGATTCAAAAACAACTAAAGATTCACCACCAACACAGATCAAACAAGACATAACACGCAATTTGATGCATCCAAATATAATGTAATGAACTAACAGAAAGAGGGAATAGGATTGGACCTCAATTCGAAGATTTTGAAATTCAATAATACTTCAATGAAGGGATAGAATCCACATTCGAAAACCTCAAATCGAACGTCAACAGTGACGAACTCCAACTCTCAATAGACCGTTCTCAAAGATAATAAAGAAGTTCAAAAACTGAAATACTTGAACGGGAACCCCAACCACGAACAACACCAAATCAGTGTGCCGGATTTCCAATCGAACAGGTTGCAAACCTAAAGGAAAACCTCGATATAAAATCCCAAATTCTGAATATTGGCATAATTTAATCACGATGACCCCAAAGCACGATGTCGAAAATGAATCAGGAAACAAAAGATCCCAAAAACCTCCAAAATCCAGCAAAAGAAAACCAAAACCGATAGAAACTGAGCTCTAACGGAATCAGCCCGAAGACGACCCAATCAACCTGTTCTGATGGATTTTAGTATGCTTTGATGTTTTTCGTTGACTGTATCGCCGGAACACTAACTAGACGCGAACAACAACCCCTCGACGAACAATAACCAGTTGCCAGTGTGATATTTCAATGGAAACCTAAAGAAAACAAACGGATCTCAAAGATCTTCCTTGAGGTATTCAACTCTTTTTTGCTCACTGTTCAACTCTATTTTTCTGATGTGGGTAACGTTTTTCTGGTGAAGGTCTGTGTGTATTGTTGTTGTGCCTCCTCTCTATATAATTTTCTCTCTGTTCAGCTCCCGTCTCTAATCTGTATATGTACCGATGTCTTTATACGTATATTCCGTTTATGGAAAAAGATGGGAATGGAATTATCTTCTATGAAATTTTGGTATGTGTGATGTATATGTATGTTGTTCTTATTTGGGGGATCAGTGTTTGTGGTGAGGTGAGTGTGTGCTCATGGTGAATCTGTGGGTGTCGAATTTCCAGTGAAGAAGAAAATAAAATAAAAATGGAGTCCTCTGTGTAGTCTGTGAATCCGTATTGTGTGTGTGTCGTGTGAAGAAGAAAAGAAAAAAAAGATGAATCCTCTCCCTTGAAAAATGGATCCCCTCTTTATATATTCATCCGAATGGCCAAATCTGTGGGCCCTTTTTATCCGTGTGCCCCCTCCTTTTATGATGAGAATGATGACAAAATGGGTCCCCTCTCTTTTAGTTTGTTATTTTAGGATAAAAATGTGAGTGGGTAGGAAGGTGGAAGATTTTGACTGGGTAGGTCTTTAGGATAAGATAAATTAGTTAGAGGTATATTTTTTTTGTTTATTATATTTTTTGTATTTTTGTGGGATATAATTACATGGTTGAGGGTACATGGTAGGATAAGGTAAAACTGAATAGAAGTGATATCGGGGAGGGACAAAATTAGGTGTCTACACTAAGAAAGAGGATTATGACAGAGGCATATCATTGAAGGTATTCCATCCATTCGGGATCAACTAAAATATATCATGATTTGAAAGGAATATATTGGTGGGGAGACACGAAGAAGAACATTGCAGAGTTTGTAGCCGATTGTCCAAATTGTCAAAGAGTTAAAGTAGAGCACCAAAAGCCCGGGGGTTATATGCAATGTATAGATCTTCCAATATGGAAGTGGGACATAATCAACATGGATTTCATCATTGGTTTGCCTCGTACATCTTGAAGGATTGATTCCATATGGGTGATCATTGATAGTCTTACCAAATTAGCATACTTTCTACCGATTAGGAGCACTTACACAGTTGAAGAATATGCCAAATTATATATTAAAGAGATAGTTCGACTGCACGTAGTTCCAATATCTATTATATCAGATCAAGGAGCTTAATTTACTACAAATTTTTGGAAGTCTTTCCAGAGAAATTTGGGAACATAAGTGAATCTAAGTACAACTTTTCACCTTTAAACAGATGGACAAGCAGAATGTACCATTAAAACACTTGAAGATATGCTAAGAGCTTGTGTATTGGACTTTAAAGGTAGTTCAGATGATCATTTACCTCTCATTGAGTTTGCCTACAACAATAGCTATCATTCAAGTATCATAATGGCAACATATGAAGTTTTGTATGGAAGAAAGTGTAGATCACCAATTGGATGGTTTGAAGCGGGTGAAACTGCCTTATTCAAGCCATATATTGTTCATCAAGCTATCGAAAAGGTTAAAATGATCCAACAGAGACTAGAAATAACCCAAAGTGGATACTAGTCATATGCAGATGTTAGAAAGAGGGGGCTAGAGTTTGCTATAGGTGATTGGGTATTCTTGAAGGTATCACCAATAAAGGGGGTTATGAGATTTGGTAAGAAAGGAAAACTAAGTCCACGTTATATGGGACCATACAAGATTACTCGGAGGTTTGGCCAAGTCGCTTATGAATTAGAGCTACCCCAAGAGCTCTCAACAGTTCATCCAGTATTTTATGTCTCAATGCTTCGAAAGTGCATAGGAGATCCATCTCATATCACTCCTAATGAAGATGTACAAGTTACGAAAGATCTTACCTATGAAGAAATACCTATTACTATCCTAGATCGACAAGTTAAGAAGTTAAGGAACAAAGAAATAGCCTCTGTAAAAGTGCTTTAGAGGAACCAACAAGTAGAAGAGATAATATGGGAAGCTGAAGAAGTGATGAAATCTAAGTACCCTCATTTGTTCAAATACGAAGAGAAAGTCCAAGATGCTGAATTAGAGCAATAACAAGTAAGTGTAATATATAAGTACTATGTGATAATAGGGATATTAAACTTAGGATTAAACTTGTTTTGGTTGGATAGTTATTCTAACATTCAAGGACGAATGTTCCTAAGGGGGAAGGATGTAACATCCCATATTTTGCTTGTACTTGTTCTAATTATATGGAACCTGGTATAGCCTTGTGGTATAGGTAACAAATGGGATTTGTTATGCAAGTATTAATGGTGTAGATGGAATTACAGATGCTGCCCGTATAGTTTAATGTGATGCGACCAAGTTATTATCTATACGACTATTTAAACTTGGGATCATAAGCTAGTATTTGAATCTAAAGTTTAAAGTGACCAAGTGTGTATAAGTTGAAGGTTAGATTAAAGGGATTAGGAGCTAGAAATGGAATAAAAATTGAGGTGTTTGCTTGACTTAATTAAGCTAGTAGGTGAGTTACCTACTTGAGCCATTTGGACCAAATTAATGGATCCATGGCTATCGACCAGATTTGGACCTATAATAATGTACTCATTTGGGCCCAAATTGAATAGAAGAGGAACAAAATAGATAAATGGCCATACATATAAGTTTACCAAAGCCCAAATGTAATTGATCCCAACTAAGAAATTAAGTAAGTAGGTGCATCACTTACTTTGAATTTTTCAGCAGCTTGGACCCTTAAGTAGGTGCATCACCTACTTGGACTAATTTGTGGCTGAAAATGAGGTAAATAAGAGAAGTCCTAGAGGTCCCAATATAAGATCAATATTTCTGGCCATTCTACTCATTTTAAACACAATATTCACCCTTTTAAATTTTTGCTTTCTCTATTTCTTAACAAGGATAAGAACAACAGCCCTAAAATTCCTTCTAGGGTTCTTGAAGAAATCCTCACCTTTGTAGCCCAAGGTAAGTGAAAACACTTTAGTTTTTGTTTAATTATCTCATGAAAGATTAGGAAAATATGTTATAAGTGCTTAATTATAAATATATGCAAGAATATAGAACAAGAAATTTGCTAACTTTTCTTTGATATTAAGGAACTTCTCTTTTCTTCTGTTGTTTAAAGTGTGAAGGAAATTTCAAGTTTTTGAAGAGTTCAATTAAAAGAATAAGTTGCAAAATTGAGGTAAGGTGACTTCTCCATTTTGTTCTCCTTGTATGTGAATTTAATAGAGAATTATGGTTGTGTTGTTATCGAGAACTCAAGAGATGATGAGTTCAATAATAGATTACTACAATAAAAGGGATTTGGGACTATTTTGTGGATTGTTTTGTATGTATATGTTCTAGGCTACCAGTCTGATATTGGAGAAAGGTGAGACTAGTTTGAATTGGAATGTAAAAGAAAGGTGTGGTGGTACACCACCAAATTAATTATTGAATTTGTTTACTGCCCAATTTATTTTATGTGTTGTTTGGAGGGTGTAATGAAACTGAGGTGGTTTCGGTGATCTTATAAGGATCTTTATGGTATGTGGGTGTAATTGAAGGAGAAAAGGGTTAAAATAATATCCTTGATTGATAGATTACGTGTTTACTGCCCGGTTACTGTTTTGGTGAAGTTAAGTATCCCAAATATGTTGATTAGTTGCTAATACTAGTTTACCATTTATTCTATTGTAGATAAGTAATCTAAAGGGCGGAATGTCAAGTCGGGTTAGTTTCGGAGTTATATAACCAGGTATGTAAGGCATACTCTATTTTGGACTCTTTGGCATGAAATCGGACATTTGTTCCATCAAGTAAGCTTCCAAGGTTATCCTATAACAAGTGATACATAATAGTAGCACATTACATTCCATGTATCCAATTACCTTGTTCCCGCTCTCTAACATGTTAAAATACCTCAATACATGCTTATTATTAAACCTGCACGTCTATCTTTACTAGAAAATTTTAGGAGTTCTCCGCTTGTTCAAAGAAGACCCATGTGTTATTTTCAGCTCTTACACACTTCATTTGTGTGCCAACAGCTCCCTACCTTATTGTTGTTGCATTAAGTGTCCATTTATATATCTGTTATTAGCAGATTATTGGTTTAAGATACCATAATGTTATGACTACCAAAGTAACAATCTCAAAGGCTAAATAAACTAAGTAACATAAATCTGTAAAATGAGTGGCAGCTTAGGGGCATAAGCATAGTATGGGCCGATCTTGATACCTTTATATAGGTGGTAGTTCAGGGGCATAAGCCTAGCATGGGCTGATCCTAATCTTTATATGTAGGTGGCAGCTCAGGGGCGTAAGCCTAGCATGGGCTGATCCTAATTTATCTATTTACCACTGATCAACTGGTCATTTGTATTATATATGGATAACAAATATTATGAAGTAAGAAAGGTAAAAATAAAGAAAGGAACGTAATGTATATAGTCCCATAAGTATATATAAAGGTGGTCTACTAGTACTACTTATACACCTGTATCTGATTTCTATTGAGCTCTTGTATCATGTTTTGTTACTTTCAGCCTTACATATTCGGTACATATTTTTATACCGACGTTCCTCACGGGGGATCTATATTTCATGTTGCAGGCACAGGTACTTCAGGTCATACACTTCACTAGTAGGAGCACAGACTATTCAGTGACTATTGGTGAGCTCCAGGTTGATTCGGGGCTCTTCAAGTCTGTTTCATATATTTTGGTATTGTGCAGTAAGTCAAGAGTAGGGTGGGGGTTTGTCCCGACCCTAACTAAGTCTATTTATCTTTTAGAGGCTTTGTATACTAATGTAAAGTTATGTTAGTGTCTTGCCTTTAGACGTGGTGGCCCCAACGACCAAGTGTTGTATATATAAGTTTGTGCTTGCCTATGTAATTATTCTTATTGATACATATGATCATATTTGTCAGAACCTTTAGTTTTCATAGTTATATGCATGAGAAGTACAAGGTTGTAAATTGGTTCTCTCGGGCCTTTATGGCTACGGGTGCCTGTCCATCCTAATAGGATTTGAGGTGTGACATTTATACATATGGAATCTTTAAGATTTTGACTTTTTTTTGTGTGGAAAATTGAATAAGCTTTCTAATGATATAAAATTTGCCTAAATCCGACAACCGGATAAAAAGTTATGGAAATTTAAGTTTCAGTCGTTAAACATCACCATTCTGGCCAGTAGCGTATCACGGACTATGTCAAAATAGCATTTGTCAATTTCTAGTATTGCTCCACGATATTGGCATGTCGCTCCACAGACCCAATTCATAAATGTCAATTTCTAGTGTACCAATGCGATTCCACCGCGTTGCGGTGCACTTTCAGTTTACAAACAAAATGGCAACGTGATACCACCGCGTCGTGGCATAATACTGACACCCTTCCAATTAGGGTTATAGATTGAACCCGAACTCAGTTATCTTCTCTTATTTGAGGCATATCGATTAGATATTTACCTCCCATAATTTTAATTTTAGTCTTTAGTTTAAAACTCAGTTCAGCTCTACAGAATCAGGATTGTCAGACACAGTCAATCAATATCAGTAATTCAGTTATCAGTAATTTCAAATATTAGTTATATAGTATTCAGAACTCAGTACTTAGCTTTAGAAAAGTTTAGTTATAGTATACGCGTACTCTTATATCTAGTTATTATATATAATTTAGTCAGTTATTGTTCATGTATATGAACCCTTGTATTCAACCTTACCTCATCTATCATACCAGTATATTCCCACGTACTGACACATACTTTCCTGTGATATGATGTTTTATATCATAGGGTCGGACGCTCAAGTTTTTGACCGCGCTTAGCCAGACTCAGCCAGTAGTAGCAGATTTAGCAGTGAGTCCTCATCTATCAAAGATACACTTTCATTTCAATACTTCAGCTTAGCAGTATTTTAGTAGATGTAGTTAGTTGGGGGATTATCCCATCAACTCCACTTTCAGATAGATTCAGTTAGAGGCTTTTCAGACTACATTTTTAGACAATATTTTAGATTTAAATATTATATTTTATCAGTATTTTAGGTATTTTAAACCTTATGGCATTTTAGCTTTTTTTTTTTGCATTAATTTTAGTATTATTATTCAATGCTCACAGCAGGTACCAGCTCATGGGTTATCTTGTGGTCCCTCGAGATCGTAAGGACCATGTAACAACTAGGGGGTAGGCTTGGGTCGTTACAATTGTAGACTTAGGAATATTGGATATTGAATGTTGATATGAATGAATGTCTAGGCTTTCTTAAGTTATGATTATTAGTTTTGTTTCTGCCATCTTATTATATGTTCAAAGTTTATCCGATGCTTGTGGTTTGATGTCATGGTTAGGTGGGGCTAACGGGGTGTTCTCTGGTCCTTTTTGGGCTTAAGATGCCCGTACGACAAGGACCATTTTTAGGTGATGTCAAGTTGGTATCAGAGCCTAGGTTCATAGTCAGTTGGGTATCCACAAAGTCGTGTTGAATAGAATCTTTTTTATGGGTGTGCAGTATGTCATATTTATAAGAGAGAGGCTACAAGGCATTTAAAAATGTCTTACTTTCTTGTTGTCTTATTTTGAGCTATAGGTTTTAAGTCTTGGATCTTTCTAATTTTCATCTGCTCATCTTTTAAATCATGTCTCCAAGAAGATCTGAAGTTTCTGCAGACCTTTTTGTCTCAACTGGGGATGATATTAATGGGACTCGCTCTACTTATGGATTCAATTCTTGGTCTAGGGGTTCAGTACCTGATGGTCTGAGATTTCCACCAATTTTCTCTAGTTCTCCTTCGGTTCTTTAGGCTAACATATTAAATACCGAGTTTCATCAGTCGATTCATATGATTGCTCAGTTGGTACCTTCACAGGCTGAGTGTAGTGCATCTTCTACTCCATCTTATGAGGCCACAAGGGTTGGCTAATTTATGAGGTTGAGTCCTTCGACCTTTATCGGTGTTAAGGTGGAGAAAGGTCCTCAGGGTTTTCTGGATGAAATGGAAAAGATTTTTAAAGTTATGCATGCCACGAATGTGGAAGGGGTGGATTTTGCATCCTATCAGTTTAAGGACATGTCATACCAATAGTACGAGAAGTGAGAGCCTACAAGAGGTGATGTTGATGAGTCATCTTTATGGAAGGATTTCACCAATATTTTTTTGGACCGCTTCTTTCCTCTAGAGTTTAGGGAAGCAAAGACGGAGGAGTTTGTTAATCTAAAGCAAGGAAAAATATCCGTCAAGGAGTATACCATGAAGTTTCACTAATTATCTAGGTATGCTCCAGAGATGGTGTCGGACATGAGGGCTCAGATGGAGAATTTTGCCTTGGGACTATCTTGTTAGTTGGTTCTTAAGATTAATGCAGATTTATTGATCAAAGAGATGGATATTTCTAGGTTAGTTATGTACATGCAACAAGTGGAGGAAGATTAAAAGAAATAATTTGAGTTTAGTGAAAGGCAAGGAAAGAGATTTAAGCCTTTTGAGAAAAGTGGAAGAGATCCTAGTAGGTGGCTAATAAAGAGGTGGGGAAGTTTTGGTTCTTTATCTTTGTAAAGTGCTCCTTACCCGAGGCCATCGGGTGATCGTCGGTCTCAGTTCGATGGTGGATTTTGGGCATAGAGGTCCCAATCTCAGACTAGTGGGGCTCATTCGGTTCCATCCTACCCTCCTTGTAGATTCAGTGGTTAGCATCATAGTGGCTAGTATGAGAATAATAGGAACAAATATTTTAGATGTGGTCAGATTGGGCACATACAATGAAAGTGCCTCTCTCTAGTGGCTTCTTGGGCCAACAAGGCCCCTGTTCCTACTTCATCTACTCCTGCACCAAAGGGTGCTGCTTCCACTTCTGCTTTTATTTCTGGTATCGACACTGGCGGAATTATTTGTATGCACTTGCTACTCACCAGGATTCTAAGGCATCTCCAGATGTTGTCATGAGTATGTTGAGTTTTTTCTCTCTCGTGATATATATTATTTGATTGATTCAGGGTCCACTCTCTCTTATGTGAGCCCATTTATGGCTGTGCATTTTGGTTTTGGTCCTGAGTGTGTGTCAATTTTTTTTGTTTCTACCTCGATAAGAGACTCTGTGGTTGTCGAAAGAGTCTATTGGGGGAGTGTGGTAGCTATTGGTGGTAAAGAAACTCTGGTAGACTTGATAGAGTTAGACATAGTCGATTTTGATGTTATTCTAGGGATGGATTAGTTGCATTTATGCTATGCTTCCTAATGAGCTGGTCATTGTATGGGAAAGAGGTTCTCTAGTGCCTAAGGAAAGGTTCATTTCTTATCTTAGAGGCCGAAAGTTGATTTCTAAGGGGTGTTTGTATCATGTGGTTCGAGTTAAAAATTCTAACTCAGAAGGCCCTTCTCTAGAATTAATCCCTATGGTTAATGAGTTTCCCAAGGTCTTTTTCGATAATCTTCTCGCTATTTCACGCTATAGGGAAATTGATTTAGGATTAATGTTATTTCGGACTGTCGCCTGATTTATATCCCTTCTTATAGAATAGCTCTGGTTGAGTTGAAGGATCTTAAAGAGCAATTGAGGGATCTTTTAGATAAAGGTTTTATCCATCCTTGTATGTCTCCTTGGGGTGCCCCTATTTTGTTCGTACATAAGAAGAATGGCTCCCTTCGGATGTGCATTGATCATTGTCAGTTGAGCAAGGTGACCATAAAGAATAAGTATCCTCTTCCTAGGATTGATAATTTATTTTATCAACTCCAAGGTGCAAAGTGTTTCTCCAAGATTGATCTTAGGTCGGGTTATCATCAGCTTAAGATTAGTAAAGTAGATATCCGTAACACTACCTTTAGCTTAGTATGGTCACTATGAGTTTCTAGTTATGGCTTTTAGTTGACCAATGCCCCGATGGCATTCATGGATTTGATGAATATGCTCTTTCATTCGTTATTGGACTTGTTTGTCATTGTCTTTATTGATGACATATTTGTTTATTCTAAAAGTGAGGTAAATCATATCGATCACCATCGAGTTGTGTTGCAAACCTTAAAAGATCATCGTCTGTATGCCAAGTTCTCTAAGTGTGAGTTTTGGTTGAAACATTGAAGGTTGTGATTTTTCTTGGTCATGTTATCTCTAATGAAGGGATTATGATGGATCCATAAAAGGTTATGATGGTTAAGAAGTGGCCTAGATTTGTGACTCCAATCGATATTCGGAGCTTCTTGGGTCTAGCCTATTATTATAGGATATTTGTGGAGGATTTTTTGACGATATCTTCCCTATTGACTAAGTTGACCCGAAAGAAGGTCAAGTTCTTATGCTCGGATGCATGTGAGGGTAGTTTTGAAAGGTTGAAGGATAAATTAACTTCGTCTCCAGTTTTGACCTTTCCCGAGGGAAATTATGGTTTTGTAGTATATTGTGATGCTTCTCGTATTGGGATTGGTTGTGTGTTGATGTAATATGGTAGGGTGGTGGCCTATGCTTCTAGGCAATTGAAAGTTCAAGAAAAGAACTACCCTACTTATGACTTGGAGTTGTTAGCGATGGTATTTACATTAAATATTTGGCGTCATTATCTCTATGGGGTTCATGTTAACATATTTTCCAATCATAAGAGCCTTCAGTATGTGTTTACTCAGAAAGAGTTAAATCTCAAGCAAAAGAGATGGCTTGAGTTGCTAAAGGACTATGATATGAGCCTCCATCACTATCCAAGAAAAACTAACGTAGCTGCTGATGCTCTTAGCATATTATTCATGGGGAGTTTAGCTAATTTAGGTGTGGATAAGCGGGAGTTGGTGAAAGGCATCCATCATTTGGTTAATGTTTGAGTTTGTCTCATGGACTCCAAGGATGGTGGTGTGTTTGTGCATCCAGTGTCATAGTTATCTCTTGTGGTTAAGATAAAGAAAAAAAAATATTGGATCCCGACTTGATAAAGATTAAGATTAATGTGGGTTAATAAAAGGTTGTTGACTTTGTAATTGGTGGTGATGGTATCTTGAGGTACCAAGGTAGGCTATGTGTTCCCATATTGATGGATTGAGGGAAAGAATTATGGCCGAGGCTCATGGGTCTCGGTATGCTATTCATCCCGGTTATACAAAGATGTATAATGATCTTAGGAAGTTTTATTGGTGGAACAATATGAAATAAAATGGAACGGGGCTATCCATGTGGCTAAGTGTATGGTGTGTCAACTAGTGAAAGTTGAGCACTTGATACGCGATGGTTTTTACCAAGAGATAGAGTTGCCCGAATGGAAATGGGAAGTGATTAATATAGATTTCATCCCCGGTCTTCCCCGATCTCGGAATCAATGTGATTCTATTCAGGTTATTATGGATAGAATGACCAAGTACACTCATTTCTTGCCAGTAAAGTCTAGTTATTCTATGGAGTATTATGCTAAGTTGTATCTTGCAGAGATTGTGAAATTGCATGGTGCTTTAATTTTTATCATCTCGAATTATGGTACTCTATTTTCATCTCATTTGTGGAAGTTATTTCAGAAAGGTTTGGGAACTAAGATATTCCTTAGTACCGCTTTCCACCCATAAATGGATGGTTATGCCGAAAGGACTATCCAAACATTGGAAGATATATTGCGTGCTTGTGTGATTAATTATGGTGGAAGTTGGTACGACCATTTGCCTTTGATTGAGTTTGCTTATAATAATAGTTACCACTCTAGCATTGGTATGACTCCTTTTGAGGCATTGTATGATAGGAGGTGTTGATCTCCTATAGGGTGGTATGAGGTTGGTGAGGATAAGTTGTTTGGCCCCAATTTGATTCACCAAGCCTTGGAAAAAATGAAGGTTATTTGTGATAGATTGAAAGCCTCTCAAAGTCGCCAAAAGTCCTATGCGGATGTAAGGTGGAGGGATTTGAAGTTTAGTATTGGCGATTGGGTATTCTTGAAAGTATCTCCCATAAAGGAGGTAATGCGGTTCGGTAAGAAGGGAAAGTTGAATCCCCAATATATTGGTCCATATTTGATTTCGAAGAGGGTTGGTAATGTCTCCTATGAGTTGGAGTTGCTCTTTAGTTTGAACTCCATCCATCCGGTGTTCCATATGTCCATGTTGCAAAAATGTATGGGTGATCCTTAATTGGTTGTTTTTTTTAGAAGATATTGGTATTTCAAACTCTTTGTCCTATGAGGAGGTCCCAGTGAGGATCTTGGATCGGCAAGTTTGCTGGTTATAAATGAAAGAGGTGGCTTCAGTAAAGGTTTTATGGAGGAACCAAAAGTTTGAGGAAGCTACTTGGGAGGCGGGAGAAGACATGAAGTCTAAGTATCCGCATTTATTTTTCGTTCCAAAAACTCGTACTTGAGGTATATGTTAATTTTCTTAACTTGATTTATGTCTTTGATAGGCCATGGGTTCAAGTCCATAAATTGTGAATTGAGCAAGTATTTTGACAGACAATGAGTTAGGATTCCTAAAGTCAATTGAATGAGATGAATGGTTGATTGATAATGATCTTAGCATGTGCCTTATCCTTGTTGTATGTCTTGATTCCTAACTTGGTAAAAGGTTAGTTGATGTGTAATAATGTGTTAACTTATGTCTATGATTTCTTTACCCATCAATGATTGCCTTACCCGCCATTTAAGGATGAATTATCCAAGGAGGGAAGAATTGAAACACCTAGGCTTCAGACCCTTAGAAAATTCCCTTAGTTGAAGCTTTTGGACTAGGTACGACTCCAGCGTACCACTCGTACCCTTGGATACAACTTAGTGACCCCTCGCTTGTATACTAGGTAGTATCGTAAGGGTTACACACTATGTAAGATACAGTTTAGCCTTTCCATGGTGGTATGTTAAGGTACGGGTCATATACTACCTAGTCGTATGGAATGTTGGTCTTAATCTAGTGGATACTAACTTGAGTGTGGTTTGGGATACAGTTTAGGGTACCATTTGTACCCTAAGATATGAGTCATATATGTGTAGTCATACCTTGGGAAATGTAGGGGTCCTTGGTGAGGCCTAGGGTATGATCTAGGGTAACACTCGTACCCTAGGGTATGGTTTAGTCAAGCGAGTCATACCCTCTCGGGAAGTCACTTTTCAGCTTAAGCCAAGGACTTTATGGACATTTCCCACCCAAAACCCTTAAGTCCCCTCACTACATAATGTATTGTGGCCTCCTAAACACTTATTTCCAAGACCAAAATATTCCAAATACTCTCTCAAAACACACTATTGAAGATTTGGAAGCTAGGGTTCCATAAATGTTCTTCTAAAGTCAAGGAGGGGTCAAGTGCTTCTATGAAATCATCTTGTACAAGGCATGTGAGTATTCCCCTATCATTATTTCTCAAATATCATGTTATTTAAACATTGTTTATGAATCTTTAATGGTGGTTTTTGAAACAAATGATGAGGGTTTTGATGTATAGTGAGGGGTAATGTTTGCTCTTGTCTAAACGTGTTATTATATATATTTTTGGTGATGGTTTGCACATGTGGATGCTTGTTGATGGTGGTTTAACAAATAGGTCATGATTAGCCCTAATATTGATAGTTTTCACTTGGGTTTGGTCATGGTAAGAGTATGCCCTCAAGGTATTTGTGAAAATGTCTGCTAGAATTAACTAGTCACTTGTTGATGGTGATTTGAACTAAAGCAATGGCTTAATGAGTAAGAATGATCTTGTAGAGGTTGTTAGCCATGTAATAAGTTAAATTATGCCCTTGGTGGTTTGATTGGCTAAAAAGGGTTAAAGTCCCTAATATAAAACTGAATTATGTATGAACTAGAGCTTAGTGTAAGAGTGCTAATGAATGGTTTGATAAACGTTTTGATGACCACAATTTGGCTTGAATGATATTTTAAACTAATGCATTGTCTTGTTAAAGTGATTGATTGACATATGGTTCATGAAGACCTTGTGGTCATGTATGATGTTGAATTATGGCCTTGATGGCTTGAAATGGTCAAATAGGTTTGAGTCCCCAATTGTGAATGGTGTGATGTAAATGCATGGACAACGGGTTAGAGTCCCAATGTCGACTAATAATGGACGTGACGGCTTATGGTTAGAGTCCACTTGCGTTATGAAATGGTTTGTTGTTAAAGTCCACACATGTAATGAAATGGCTTGTGGTTAGAGTCCACTTGACTAATGAAATAACTTGTGGTTAGAGTCCACTTGCTTAATGAGATGGCTTGAGGTTAGAGTCCTCTTGCTTGATATAACCTAAGCGGTGGAAGGTTAGAGTCCTCCACTTCATGGTTTGTGTTTCGGTGCTTTGAAATGCATGCTAAGGCCTTGTTACCCTTTCACTCTTGGTGTATCCGTGTGTATTTACATGCCAATGAGTATAAATGTGGTGGTTTACGATGGTTTGACTTGGTATTGAATAATGACATTATTTATTCCTTACTCTTGATTTACATACTAGCGTTCCAACCGCTAACCATCTTCAAATGTTGTGTCCCCATGCGACACAGGGGCCGGAGCATCTTCTTCTCTTTCTGCGTAGTGATCAGTTGTTTGGGTGGTTCTAGTGTTGACATCGAAGTGGTGAGCTTCTATCTTTAGGAAGGAACATATTTCATGGTCTTCTTAGCTTATTTCATAGACTTATTTTGAATTCGATTTTGACTATAGTCGGGGAGCTTATCCCGACATGTTATTGACATTGGATTTATAGAGGCTTATGGATGACTGTGGACTTGGGAAGATTGAATGTTGAATGTTGATATGAATGAATGGCTAGCTTTCTTAAGTTATGATTGTTAGTTTTGTTTTCGCCATCTTATTATATGTTCGAAGTTTATCCTACGCTTGTGGTTTGATGTGATGGTTAGGTGGAGCTAACGGGGTGATCTTCGGTCCTTGTTGGGCTTGAGATTCCTGTACGACAAGGCCTGGTTTCGGGTCGTATCAAGGATTCAAAAGAATACCATTACTATGTAAGTGAAAATATTAACATCAAACCAGCATGTATGGTGTGCTTATCTATCTACAATTGCATTTTTTTTCTCTTTCTTGCAATGAAGAGAATAATGGAAACACCACTAAGTCATTTTTCCTGTTTTACTATAACTTTGATACTCCCTATACTTTGAAGTAATTAATGTACCTTTACAGATATATGAGTAATTGCACTACGAGAAGCAAATAGCTTGAGCGTAGTTTTTTCGACTCATTTGATCTTGTGAGATGTCTCATGTTTTATTACGACCTTATTTAATGTCTCTATATCTTGAGTTAGGGTTCTATCAAAAATAATCTCTCTACTTCTTTAGAGGTAGTGGTATGAACTACGTACGTTTTACCCTCCCCAGACCCCACTATGTGGAAATTCATTAAGTATGTCATTGTTGTTGTTCACTGTGTTCACTTTTTCAAGTTGTTGTGCTTGTTATTGTCTATTTATGTTAAATTATCCAATTAGAAACAAATGAAATTGATATCAACTTTTTTAGGCACATTCCAATCATGATAAGTTCATCAACAAAAAATTTGAAATGTTTGAAGAAATGTCTCTAGTGTGTGGAAATGATTGAGCTAGGGGGGATAGTGCTAAGGCATTTGAAGATATAGATTTGGATTGTTGTTCTGAGAAAGATAATAATAATGTCATTGAAGGATCATCCATAGAAAAGGATATACAAGTGACTGAAACTTCTCAAGTCAAGGCAAGTAGAAAAAAAATCGTTCTTTTGAGGTGCAAGATTTCGTAGGTGATATATCAATAAAATTTGGAGAAGTGGCAATGACAACTATTAAGATGATTGTTAGTCACCTAAATGTGACAAAGTTGTACGAAGAAGTTATGGCAATAAAAGGTTATAACGAAGAGTTGCTTTTGATTATTTGGTGCAAAGTGACACATTAGTAAAGACATCCATGGCAAAAAATTAAAATTTTCGTAAGATGTGGTTTGAACGTTCAAGCGACAACAATAGTCATATGGGCTGGAAGAACTTAGCTTTGGAAGCAATTACTATTCGCGAACTTTTGTTTTTGATAATGTATTGTGTATTTGCTACCAAAGTTCTCTCTTTTATGGATTTGAGGAAATATTGATTAGGAAGTTTGAATTATATAATTAGTAGTTGCTTAAATTTTAGTGGCTTGCAATATTTTGTTACTCGATATGGGTATTGTTTGCTATACATTAATTAGTTCCTACACGTTGTTTAGTTGCTAGGAACAGTGATATACTAGTTAACAATTAGCCGTATTTTCTAGAAAATATTTTTTCATTCACTAACCAAACATTAGAAAATATTTTTTTTACTCACCAACCAAACACCATCGAATATTTTTTGAAAAATATTTTCTATTCACCAACCAAACATGAGAGAATAAGTAGAAAATCAACTTGTTTTCCATGAAAATATTTTTCTTTTTCATGAAAAGCGTTTTTCTTCACACCAAACACACCCTTTATCTTTGAAAAACAATTTTGCTTTTGAATGAAATTAAACGTGGCCCAATCGGGTCACTTTTACTTAAAAAAAAAGAAAAAGGGACTATGTTTTTAAAAGATAATTAGGAAAATCTAAGTACATCAAACTCTACTTTTCCTTATTAGCGGAATTTGGTTTAGGATTACTTGAAATATTTAACACTTTTAAACTAATTAAAATTTTACCTTATATAAAAAAAATTAGATAATTCTATTTAAGTGATATTTTTATTAAATTTTACCCTCAAAACTAGTCTTTCTTCTACTTCTACTTTTTTTTCCCCTTCTTATTTTGATTTTGATTCAAGTCTTTTGCTTGCATTATGCTAAATTTGTCAAAAATAGCGAAACTATAGGAACAAATTCAAAATCGATTTCAATTTCAATGTTGAAATATTTTTTTCTCTTTTCTGATTAGTTGTTTTTACAGGTGGTAGATGAATATTGGTCTGCTTTGAGTAAATTTTTGTGTAAAAGTTAGGTTTAATTATATTATTTTGATATCTCTAAGATAATATTGTTTTGTATGTTCGGTTGGACATTGAGAAATTTTTATGTAAGCTTAGAGTAAATCGTATTGTCCTAATAACTTACTATTTGTTATTTTTTTGCTCAATACACGTGGCAGATGACTGTCGGTCGGTTTTGAGAAAAAATTGTGTAAAGGTTAGGTTTACTGGTATTATTTTGATATATCTATTGTCATATTATTTTGTTTTAGTTTACAGGCGATAGATGAATGTCAGCCAACTTTGAGAAAAAATGTGTAAAAGCTAGATTTAATTGTGTCGTTTTGATATCTCTATTATCATATTGTTTTGTTGTAGTTACATATGGTAGATTAATGTCGGTTGGCTTTGAGAAAATTTTGTGTAAAGGTTAGATTTAATTGTAGTTTTTTAATATCTCTCTATTGTCATATTGTTTAGTTCACAATTTTATTTTTTAAATAATGATAAGTGAGGCTGAGATGGTTTGAAAATGTGAAAAAAAAAGATGCACGAATTCCCTAATATGGAGGTGTGAGAGGTTGACATAGATGATTTTAGGAGAGGTAGATCTAGACCAACTAAGTATTAAAGAAAGCTGATTAGATAGGATGTGATGCAATTACAATTTACTGATAACATGACCTAATATAGGAGGGCATGGAGGACACAAATTAGGATAGAAGATTAGTAGGAAATAATATTTTTTTACCGATTAACGTGATATACATGTGCAAAACACGTACACTAAACTAGTTTCACATACAAGAGACAAGTAAATATTCAAAAATTAAGCAGGGAAAATATTTTTCTTAATTTTCATTAAAATATATTTCATACTCATATTTATTTATATAAGTCACATATCTCTATTTTATTCACCCTTTCGACATGTTTTCAACGAGTGTGTTACACTCTTTATGCACTTAATAAAAAAAAAGTGTCAAACTGAAACTAATTCCATATATTTTGGGTGGTCAATAAAAAAGCTCTTAGCTTAGATATTTAAGTGAAAAGTTTTGTCATGTTCAGATGTCTCCATAAATATTCATATACGATGAATAACCATAATCGTGCCATTTCCCTTAAATAACCCGCATTCATAGGTAGAGTTTACTACATATGGTTTATTTTACGTAGGTGGTTTGAAGTCGGGTTAAGAGAGGCGACCAGGTGATTTAAGGGAAATCGAATGAGTTTGGTCAAGTGAGGTTAGGAGAATTTTGCTCATTTTACAACAATAAAGATATAATAAGCCTGATAATATAATGAAGAGAAAAGACATAAAGAAGTTGTATCGAATCTACAAAAAAAAAAACACTTAGGTTGCGTTTGTTTGTTTTAAGATTCAGATGTCTGAATATGAATATACATCTGAATTATTAAGATGTTGTCTCTAAATCTGAAAATTAAATGATTAAGACTGTTTGTTTTTCAACATTTGCATCTGCAAAAAAAAAATTATTTTTATATAATAAAATAAAAAATGCAATTCAAATAAAAAAAACTAATTATATATCAGAATAGTATGTAATTTAATATAACAAAATTATTTATTTGATTGAAAAAAAATATTTATGTTTGTTAGTGATAGTGGAGATGGTTTATAATGGTGGTTGTGGTGACAATGATTGATGTTATTGATTAGTAATGTTAGTGGTGATAGTGTGATGGTTGGTATTATAGTGACTGTTATGATGGTGACGGTTGATAGTGATGGTGGTGGTTGTGATGTGATGTTGCTTGATGTTAGTAGTTGGAGGTGTTGATTGTGATGGTTGAAAAATAAATGCATAATGATTGACGATGTATTAATGCTAGTTGGAAATGTTAGTTGTGATGGTGAAGATGATTGTTATTAGTAGAGATAAATTGTAGTGATGATAGTGATTGAAGTGATGATAGAGGTGACGTTATTAGTGATAATGGTAGTGGCCGTCGAAGAATGTGTGGAGGTTGTGATGTATTTATGGCAGTTAGCGGTGGTGTTAGTAGTGATAGATGAGTTGATTGATAGTAGGAATTGGCCGGTAGTGATTGATGATGGTGGTGGTGTTGACGGCGGTGATAGCGGTAAATATAATTAGAGTAATAGAGGTAGTAGGTGTGGTAGTGGTTGACAATAGTGGTTGGTAGTGATATTTTTTGTCGATGATGGAGGTGGTTGGTGGTGGTGGGTGGTGGTTGATAATGATGGCGGTGGCAGAGGTGGTGACTGATGATTATGAATAGAATGTCGGTGAATATTATCTAACACCAGAATACCTCTTCGGACCTATTAAGACTTGATTCTAGATCTGAATGATTAAGACCTATTCAGACTTATTAAGAGCTAAAACCTCAATAAAAAACAAATGCACTTAATGGTCTGAAGTCTGAAATTCAGATTCAGACTTTCATTAAGTGCAAATAAATGAGCCCTTAAAGTTTGCGGGCGTCCTATTATCCCACAAAACTAGTTAAGATCATTACAAATATCACTAATTAATTTATGAAAATCAAACCCATTAAATAATTAGTGGTATTTATAATGGCCTTAACTGGTTTTATAGGGTAATAGGATTTCCCAACTTAGAATATTTTTTTGAAAATTCGGAACAACTTCAGTAGTGTCGGTATGTCTTTTTTGTATAATGAATGACAAATTTAACTAATACATAAAAATAGAAAGGTATTTTCGATCATTTTTTCTTTAAATATTAGTGAGTCAGAGGGGCAAGTGTTTCCTATGTTTTCTTTTGTGCATTTGATAATAACCTGGTTAAGATGATAGTGTATGTTTATAACAAGAACATACAGTGGAAATTTTTGGATCAAATACATACAAATTGATTAAGAGTTGAGTGGTAGTTTGAAACAATAATTCGGTAGTTTCTTCAGTTAGTACTCTATTAGATTAGAAGAGGTACAACTTGCAACATAAGAAGACAAATAACGTAAACCATTTGACTGGAAGAAGCAAGAGAATGTAAAACAATTAAAGAAGTATATGCAAATGGTCAATAACCAAAACGCACTTGGACTATTTGAGGGCCAACATATTTGAACAAGATTACCTTTGACTGGGGACAACTAAAATAATCTTCCAGTTTTTGTGGTCAAGATTGATGATTGAACCTAAATTAGTTGACTATTCTAGGTACACTTTGTTGTTTTTCGATTATAAAATCTGTGTTAATTCATAAGAACTTTCAACAAGAGTTCTAATAGTTTATAAACTCTCAAAATCAAGTTTCAAGAACTATAAACACAAGTACAATCAATTTAAGAACTATAATGAAGTTCAAACTATTTTCTAAAAAATACAAAACTAACATTTAGAAATGGGATGAAAAATAAAGAATCAAGTCCACCATATTCACGGTGTGTCCTTAAGAAATTTATTCCCCTCAAGTACCTGAGGTTATGGAATATATTCTCCCAAGATAAAAGATTCACTTTAGTAAATAGCGATGCCTTAAATTTGCTAAACAACGAACTCACTCAATGGTTTGTTAATCACACTTGAGTTTTTGGAAAGAAGAAACTGTTGTTCACTTCAAAATTTTCATGTCAAAACCTGAGGAAAAATTAAGTTTTTACAGCCATAAAGAGTTATTTCAAAAAAGAAGCAATGATTCATGAACAGTTGCAACTTTTTGAAGCAATGGTTCATGAACAGTTACAACTTTTTGAAAAGTCGGGATGATCTGCGTACCCCACCTGCGGCCACAGATGGGGACCTACGTCCTAGGTGACCAGATGTGCCTGCAGGTCCCCAATTCATTTTCAACCAGTGGTTCGAAGGATCACGTCCCTTCGAGGTGCTTTATGGCATGCGTCTGCACATGCTCGGGTGTGTTCGCAAATATAGAATTTTTTCTATCGAATTTTTGGATTAAAACATCACTAACTAACAAGTTTCAATTGAAATTTTATCCCAAAAAATAATTGATCATTTTTTGAGGTTGACATCACGTCGATTGAGCAAGCTATGATGACGCAAGACTTGTCTTGTTCTTGTTGTACTATCCATACGCAAGACTTAAAGAAGTTTTTTTCTCCCACCAATGTGAGAGAACTTCATTTCCTTAAACTGAAAATACAATTCACTTTTCCCTCCATTTGTTTCCTTTATTTTATATTCACATTTCACTAAAAAATTCAGCACACTCAAGACACATCCTATGTTCAAGGATAATATATATTTAATCTCCAAATAAAAAATTCTGGCAGCAAATTGGTATGCTTAACATTTTTTGTTATCTTACTATTTCTAATAAGAGGGAATAAGCAGGCAGCAGGTCGACGTGCCTGCTTGTGCTGCCTGCTTCAGCTGCTTCAATCGTGATTTTACTATATCATTCCTAATTAATTATTATAAGTCATCTAATTATTAAAAAATTATTATAAAGTCATTTAAGTAATAAAAAATTAATAATATTTAATATTAAATTAACTTGACGTTTTATATGTGATTCACTTCATTTCTTTTTTCACGAGTATTTTTTATAATAATTTTGCTATATCAATTTTAATTAGTTATTACAAGTCATTTAAGACATGTCTGATTTGCTGCTTCAATCATGATTTTACTATATTATCCCCTAATTAATTATTGCGGTCATCTAAACATTGTGTCATTTAAATTAATAGTAAAAATAGAAGAAAAGGTATTATAAATCACAATAATAAAAAATTTAAATTATTTAAAAAATATAATTGACCATCAATGACACAAAATTTTGAACAAGGAGAGTAACATATATTATTTGGAAATTATATTAAAAATATTATAAATTACAATAGTTAATAGTTTAAAATATCTAAAAAAAATTTACTCTGTTATATATTTTAAAAATTACTATAAATCACAATAATTAACAACTTTAAAAATTTAAAGGTCAATCTGTTTGCTTTGGCACAACTTCATTATTCCTTTCCGTTGCTTTCATTTTTTTCATCAATTTGAATTTGTTTGTCTTATTTTGTTTATCTGGTATATATTTCAAAAATAACTTAAAAAATTTAAAAGATATAAATTATTTGGCTGACTCTCGAAATTATATCTGTACATTTAAATTGAAATAGAAGAAAGAGTCTTTCGTTTCGACAAAAGAAAAAAGGATTTTTCTACACCCCTTTCTTGTGTCGAAGACTGGGAAGACAAATAATCCCTTCTAGGATTTTTTCTTCCACGCATTTATCCCCCGC
>NC_061117.1:176174203-176178044 GCF_002878395.1 Capsicum annuum | reverse complement strand
GTGTAGAAGACTGGGAAGACAAATAATCCCTTCTAGGATTTTTTCTTCCACGCATTTATCCCCCGCTTCCTTATGTCTAGTATTTAGACAAATTTTACTTTCTTTCTATTTAGAATAGAAAACTATTGATACGTCTTATGTCTTATGGCAGTGAAATCTATCAATAGTAACATATTATAAATCACAGTAATTAAAAACTTAAATTATTTTTAAAATAGAATTGACTATCAATGCCACAAAGTTTGAACAAGGAGAGTAACATATATCATTTGAAAAGTACATAAAAAGTATTATAAATTACAATATTTAACAACTTAAAATATTTAAAAACAATAATCTGTTATATATTAAAAAAATATTATAGATTACAATAATTAACAACTTAAAAAATTTAAAAGATCTAATATATTTGATTGACTCTCGAAATTATATCAGTGTCACTTAAATTGGAATACCTAAAAGTATAATTGATTATCAATGCCACAAAAGTTTGGACAAGGAGAGTAACATGTATTATTTGAAAATTACATAAAAAGTACTATAATTACAATAGTTAATAACTTAAAATATCTTTACAAAAAATAATATGTTATATATTTCAAAAAAATAAAAAAGTATTATAAATCACAATAATTAACAACTTGAAAAATTTTAAATATATAAAATATTTGGTTGACTCTCAAAATTATATCAGTGTCACTTAAATAAGAATAGAGAAGAGGTATTATAAATCCTAATAACAAAAAATTTAAATTATTTTAAAAATATAATTGACTGTCAATATCACAAAAGTTTGAACAAGAAAAATAACACATATTATTTAAAAATTAAATAAAAATCTTATAAATTACCACAGTTAACAACTTCAAATAATTAAAGCATTCTTTTTTCTTACATTAGCATTCTACTATTAGTATTTAATAATATTAATTTGCTTCCTATTATCTTTGCCAGTGTAATGTTGGCTGCCCCATTTTTTAAGTTGGGGAATACTAAGCATGAAGTGGCTTTCACTTCTTATATGTTACAACTTTCTTGGGGTTAAGTAACTAATCAATTAAGTGGCTGAATGTCACAACTTTTTACCTACGTTGTGTTGCACCAATGGAAGCACCAACTTCTATTCGTTATTGTCCATTGTTGCACGTTACACTTGCTGCAAGTAATGCCTGTTAAGGACAATTGATTCTTGGTTAGTGGTAGATAAATTTGACCACCATTTATCTTGAAATTCATGTAACTTTTCACTTTTTAGTCATTCATTATTCTTTGTAATTTTTGTAATTTTTATAACCTCTATTTTATTTATCTTTTCATTTATTTTTTTCTTTTAATATAAGGATAAATATCTTACCTATAAATAAAGGTAGTTTTGCATCTTTTTTCTAAGTACAAGAAAATATAGTGTTCACAAAAGTAAGTAAAAAAGAATATTTATTAGTTAAAAAGAGGTGTTCGTTTTGGTACAACTTTGAACTCAACTCTTGCTCATAGCTTGTTGAATAATTGAGTTGTACTTTATGAGAACACTGTTGTATCCAAAAAGGGACAAGTTAAAGAAGATTATTGCTGAATTGATAAAAACATTTATCGTAGTGGACTTGAATATCCTTAAGAACAGGAGATATTCGCGCCTCAATAAAAAAGAATATAACTTTTGTTTTCTTTATTTTTTATTTTTAATTATAACTAGTGAAATTAGCCGCGCTTCGAGCGGTGTAAAAAAAATTAATTATTTTCTTCGATTAATTTTATATTCACTTTAGATTTCTAATAGTAATATTATAATTTGTTATAATTATATTATGAAGAATGTTTTCGTTTCATAAAAGAAAATATAATTTAATAATTTAATATTTATTAAATGATGAATAATATATTCTTTATCAATAAGTTAAAATATATTCTTTAATAACAATTTTATTTTATTTCTATTTCACATTCAATGAAGTTGAGATTTTAATTTGAAATAATGTACTTTATTTTTTTTCAATCAAAAAACATGGATAAATTAAATCAAGTAGATCCTTGTGTAAATATCCATAATTTCTCGGCACCTCACTGGATTATCAATAAAGTTCAAAACTTTCTCCAACATTTCATAACTTCCTTCTTCATATGCTTTTGAAGTGTACAATATTATACCTTACAAGATTAACTATACAAGGCTTTTTATATAGAATTGAAGTATTGTATATGATGATCCTTAATTGTCTATTTACAACTCTTAATTTTCTTGAGTAATGAAGATTATTAAGAGCATGAGTTATAAAGATGTTAATATGTGAGTTAAAGACACAAAATTAATGGATATTCTTAGAATAGTAGTTATGAGAATGTGAAATGGTGTAAGTTATAAAAATGACTTATTAAATAAATTATTTAAGAAAAATAAAAATACTTTAAAATAGATTATTATGTTATCATTATATAGTGAAATGGAGATAACAAGATAAAAAAAATAAGAAAAAAGATAGATACAATTGGAGGCCACAAAGAATTGCCACATCACCTCTTATATATTTGTCTTTTTAAAAAAAAACTTTAAGCATTTCAAAAAATAACATAAAGAAGAATGCTATAAAATAATGTAAGCGGTATATGCCCATCAAAGCAAGCTAATGAATTGTAACAATAATTAAAGAAGACTAAAGTCTAACCCTGTAACATATATATTAGAACAAAGATGGAGAAGATCTTTTTCTTTATAAAGAGAGACTGTTGAGATGTCTAGCATCAAGTAAAAGCTATGGAGAGTAATAATTTGATAAATTAATATTTCTTTTATATTTCATTTGAGTTCTCTAAAAATTGATAGTATGTACCATCTCAGTATTGGATAATTACGAATCCATTTGAGCTAAAAATCTCCCGCGATAATTTTTTTTTAAGTTTCTCTTTTAGTATTTGAAACCTCCATTCGAGTCCGATTAATGCGGATTCGCACCGGATAGAATTCATTCGAAGATTTCGCTTCTACTAAAGATTTTTCTACACGAAGAACTCGAAACAAAGACTGATTAAGGAGCAGACCCTCCAACAATAAATTTCAACTTGTAAACAAATGAAAAATTTAATGTTTAACCGAATACATTGTATTTGCATTACTAAACTTTGCATTGGATAAGCAGTTCCAACTTAAAAATAAATTATTATTTTGATAATAAGTAACTTGCAAAAAGAGAGAAAGATTAGATCTTTGTGATCAATATCCAAAGTTTGTGTTATAATTTAAATATTGACAGAATCAAAGTCAATCAAAAATAAAATATGCCAACAAAATACTAAACATATCAAGAATTAGATTTAAGCCACACATTCGTATACATATGACAATATTGTGAAATACTATATGTTTATGATGATGTTATAAAGAGATAGAAAAGGACATCAAAAGGTCATACATGAATATATATTAAGATATTCAATTAAGAAGATAATAATAATGGAAGGTGAAAAGTTGATTAATTGAATCTGAACATTTTCTGATCTCATTAAAATAATATAAATAAATAAATAAATAAAGAGGGAAAATTCAAAAGAAAGAAGGACAAAATATTTTGGAAAAGAAAAATATACCATGAGACCCTCTCAAAGTTTAACAATTCCAAAAAAATTAAAACTTGAATCACGAAAATTAAAATAAATCTTACAAAAATTTAAATGACAATGATATTGATAAAATAGATTATTGGCTTACTTCTTTATATCAAACAACTTCATCTTCACCATTTTTTTTATAAGATGATGATAATATACATTAAAATCAAAGATATAAAACAAAATTAAAACAAAAAGAAAGAAGAAAATAAAGGAGAAGAGAAAAAACATAATCCCCCCA